>NW_022985236.1:91726-124017 GCF_010093535.1 Lindgomyces ingoldianus | reverse complement strand
GCCGTAGTTTGCCGCAATTTGCTATAGTTTACCGCAATTTGCTGTAGTTTGCTGCAATTTGCTGTAGTTTGCTGCAATTTACTGCAATTTACTTTATGCATTTCTTAACTCTAGTAGGTAATCTCTTACTAACATCTCTAGGCATTAGCCTATTATATTTAAACAGTAGTTAAAGAAGCTAAACTAGCAGTTGTGTAAGCAAAACAACTTGTTAAGGTATTACATGTACTACATTAATCTTTGCAGCGATAGAGAGGCAGAGGCAGAGGCAGAGGCAGCGCTAGGGCTCCCTAGCACTCTAAGAAATTCCTGCAGAGGCAACAAACTACACAAGCTGCAGCTCTACAACTAGAGCTTTAATGCTAAAACAATTAAATTAAAGATATTAGGTAGCAGTATTAGGCATAGTGTGGCAGTATTAGGCAGTAAAAGGAATAGGCGCAACGTGTAATAAGGTAGGCACAGTTAACCATGTGGCCTTCTCTTGCTTATAGAGGTTTAGGCTAGACTAGAGACAACTGCTAGTGCTAGTGCTAGCTCTAGCATTATCTATATATATATGCGAGAATACTTAGCTTAAGTATTCCTGTGCGTACCTTTTAGTATAGTGGGGAAAGTCGCATAGTATTAGCTTAGCAGGCGGGGCGTCTACCTTATTACACAACGCTAGAGACCGCAAGGTGCAAAGGGGAGGATGTGAGAGGTATTAAGCAGGAAAAACAGGTTACAAAGAGGGAATGCAGGATAGGGGGGTAACAAGAGAGAGTAAACCTTAGGGTTAGAGGCAGAGGTACAGAGGCTGAGGAGCCTATATACCCTGTGCTAAGCCCTTAGGGTACTTAGGGGTTAGATAGCTGTAACATAACTGTGATAAAGGAAGACTATTATAAGAGTAGGAACGCGTTAAGAGCTAGAGCTAGCTATTATTTACTTTTTTAGCTATATTAGTGTGTTAGGGATTAGCATTAGCTATATTAGTGTGTTAGTGATTATGTGAAGCTATGTAAGTCACTAGAGACATAAGGAACTGCATTAAATGTATTGCTAGAGGAGTCCTTTACAAGAGTCTATATATATGCAAAATAATTAGGTGGGTCTTAGCAACAGACTGTGCTGAGATGCATACAACTATAGTGCTGACGCATCTAACTATTGTGTGACAACACGTCTAACTATTGTGCAACTATAGTAACAACACATCTAAGTGTCACTACTGCAAACAGATTAGTTACATGCTATAGTTAAATGTTATTATTATATGTCTATTACCTGTCTAATACTACTTTGCTAAGCATTATGCTGTAACTATTCTTTAACCTAGATAACTTACTTTAATATGCTAACTATTACTGTTGCGTAAGAAGAGCGCAGGGACCTACTGTCGCGCACATAGGCCTGGTGTCGCGCCTGTGACGGCGTGTACCGCCTCACATGCTCTGCGGCATCAGCTCCCTCGCTTGCGCAACGAGTAGCACGCTAGTGCTACGAGTAGCGCCTTGGCAGGGGGCACACATGTATATTTAAACTCGCAGAGCAGCTCCTCTGCTCCTTAGTTTAATCTAGTTGAGTTACACTACCTCTTGCTTGTAGCTTGAGCATGCCGACCGTGACAGCGCCTGTGTTTTAGACAAGCAGCCTAAGACACTTAGCGCCTAAGCTCTCTATAAGCCTCTTATAGTTAATAGACTTGCTTCTTATTACTCTCTAATTAGTTGTTGCGACAATTACTCTAAGCAAGCTTTGCTTTTACAGATCATTTATAAACTGTTGTAGTATTTTATATATAGCTAGTTATTTATATAAACAACTACTTCTATAAGCTTTTAAAGTTTAGTTAGTTATTCTATTCTATTTAACTTATCTTTAACTATATCTTAGAGTTTTTTATAGCATATACTATATAATATTTAAAAGTCTATCTAGCTATATTATACTTAGTATTCTTTAAATTATACTTTATATACTCTAGCTAATTTATACTATCTTAAGTTTCTAAGTTTCTATACTATTATTCTTTTAGTATCTACTTATCTATATATTATTATAAGTATAATAGCTTAAACTATATTATATATATACTACTTTAACTTTAGCTTATCTCTAAGCTTAGTACCTTAGCAAGAAGTCTATCTTTAAACTATAAAGTAGCTTTCTCTACTTCTTAGTTTAATCTAGTTAAATTATCTCTTTTCTTGCTTGTTACTTAAGTATACTAACTATAATAGCAAGAGCTTTCTTAAATACTACTATACTAGAGAATATTTCTTTTATCTTAGCTTTTAGTAGTTTTTTTTAATTATAATATTCTCTCTAGTTATTTAAATAGAATTAGAACTATACTATAGCATCTCTATCTAGCTATAGACCTATCTACTATATTATTTTCTTATCTAACGTACTTCATAGGCGAGTCGCTCACACACCTAAGTTGCTTACTTTTGCCAAGACCCCACCACACTACTCTTCCTACACTAATGCATTTCTAACAACACTACTTAAATATATTAAAGGAACATTAGATGCAGCTTATGCTTTAAGCTTTTAAATAAGACATAACACTTTTTAACTAACACGCTGCAGCTATCTACAGGGTCTCTTAAAAGATAATAAGTAACTAACACGCTAGACAACCTTTCTAAGCTAATTATATAGCTAACTTATAGAAGCTAGATAATAATAAGAAGTAGGTAATTATTTAGCACATACTTAAGCTAGATGCGCAAGGATTTCCCCCCTAGCTAGCAGCTATAGCTAATATAGCTAATTCTTTACGCGCTAAGCGTAATATAGGCTATGTTAGCATAAACTAGCCTAATATGTTTATTAAGTGTTACTTAAAGCTTAAAGTAAAGTTTAAGTGTAAGTATAACTATAAAAGAGCTCTCTATAAAGATTCTGCAGTAATTTAAGGCTAGTTTAACTTTATAGAAAATATTAAAGCTAAGTATAGCATCTAGAATAATAACATGTACAACTTTAACAAGATAGGGTTTATAATAGGCTAGATATCTACTAGAGCAGTTGTTATAAGTTTAAAGAGATAAGAACAGCTAAAAGCAGTCTAGCTAGGCAACTAGAAGTAGATAACAGCTATCTAGGGCATTAATGCTAAAGGGTAGGCTATTTTGCCCTTTATTATCTTTTAGGGTAGCAACTACCTTTTAAACTAGTACAAAAAGGAAAATCTACTCTAGGATTAAGTTATTACAATCTCTAAGCGCAGCTAGACTACTAATTAGCTTAGTCTAGACTAGTTAAAGCACTTTAACACGCATATAAAAAAGTGTACTGTTAGCAGCTACTATCTACTAGTTATTAACAGCTATAAAAGCTATAACTTACTTTATTTCTAGTAATACTATAAAGATAATAAAATTATTACTATTTATATACCTTTTTACTTATTGCACCTCTTACAGCTACTTAATGTAGGTTGTTTTACTTTTTTAAAAAAAGTATATAAGCGCTAAGCTAAAAACCTTATGCGCAACTAGATTACTTATATTATAAAAATAAAGTTTTTGCTATGCTTTAAAGTAGCCTATAATGCTATAATTACTTCTAGTAATATCTAAAAAAGGTTTTAAAGCGCTAGATTAGTTCCTTTTAACCTACAACAAGTTATAATAGGCCTTAATGTAAAGTTGCGCACTCTATTACTACTACTACCTATATATAACAAGCCTTAGCAGTTGTAAACTCTAAGCAATACCTTAAAACTTAGGTTATAATTAATGCTTATAAAGATAAAAATTTAAAAGCATATAAATAGTTTACTAACTTTTATAGTTAAGGTGTTTAAGAAAGTCTTAAAGAGGGCAGCAATAATTATGTATAAGCTAGTGTTAGTGTAACAGGAAATTACTAAGCTTTAAGCAGCTAATAAGGCTGCTATGTAACATAAATTACATAAAAGAAAGCAGATTAAGGCAGAAAAGACCTTAATAATTTAGAAAAGCCTGCGCTTAATAGCTTTAAAGGAGTTTAAAGCGCGCAGTAACAGGAAGAAGGCAAAAAAGCAGGTGCAAGCTAAAGTAGGTAAGCTATCCTAAAGGCGCTGCAGACAGTGCAATTAAACTAGGCATAACACGCAAATGTGTAAGCAAGAAGCAGAAGCAGTATCTAAATAATATTCTAGGCTGTACTGTACTATATAGTGCTAGAGCGGGTTATTATAGGCTATAATAGAGTTTGTTAGGGTGGGGTCTTGGCAAAAGTAAGCGACTCGGGTGTGTGAGCGACTCGCCTATGAAGTACGTTATAGGAAATATATTTTTATTATAATTTATATATAGCAAATATTTATAAAGAATAGATATAAATTTCTTAGATCTTCTATAAATAGTTTTAAAGACAATAGTTATAACGTACTTTATAGGCAAGTTGCTTACACACCTAAGTTACTTACTTTTGCTAAGACCCTACTACACTACCTTTTCTACACTAATGCATTCCTAATAACACTACTTAAACTTGTTAAAGAAACATTAAATGCAGCTTATGCTTTAGGCTTTTAAATAAAACATAACACTTTCTAACTAACGCGCTGCAGCTATTTATAGAGTCTTTTAAAAGATAATAAGTAACTAACACACTAGACAACCTTTTTAAGCTAATTATATAGCTAACTTATAAAAGCTAGATAATAATAAAAAGCAGGTAATTATTTAGCACATACTTAAGCTAGATGTGTGAGGATTTCCCCCCTAGCTAGTAGCTATAGCTAATATAGCTAATTCTTTACACGCTAAGCGTAATATAGGCTATATTAGCATAAACTAGCCTAATATATTTATTAAGTGTTACTTAAAGCTTAAAGTAAAATTTAAGTGTAAGTATAACTATAAAAAAGCTTTTTATAAGAATCCTGCAGTAATTTAAAGCTAGTTTAACTTTATAAAGAATATTAAAGCTAAGTATAGCATCTAGAATAACAACATATACAACTTTAATAAGATAAAGTTTATAATAGGTTAGATATCTACTAGAGCAGTTGTTATAGGTTTAGAGAGATAAGGACAGCTAAAAGTAGTCTAGCTAGGTAACTAGAAGTAGACAACAGCTATCTAGGGCATTAATGCTAAAAAGTAGGCTATTTTACTTTTTATTATTTTTTAGGGTAGCAACTACTTTTTAAACTAGTATAAGAAGAAAAATCTACTCTAGAATTAAGTTATTGCAATCTTTAAGCATAGCTAGACTACTAATTAGCTTAGTCTAGACTAGTTAAAGCACTTTAATGCGCATATAAAAAAGTGTACTATTAGTAGCTACTGTCTGCTAGTTATTAACAGCTATAAAAGCTATAACTTACTTTATTTTTAGTAATACTATAAAAATAATAAGATTATTACTATTTACATACTTTTTTACTTATTACACCTTTTATAGCTACTTAATGTAGGTTATTTTACTTCTTTAAAGAAGGTGTATAAGTACTAAGCTAAAAACCTTATGTGTAACTAGATTACTTATATTATAAAAATAAAGTTTCTGCTATGCTTTAAAGCAGCTTATAATGCTGTAATTACTTCTAGTAATATCTAAAAAGGGTTCTAAGGCCTTATATTAGTTCTTTTTAACCTATAATAAGTTATAATAGGCCTTAATATAAAGTTGCGCACTTTATTACTACTACTACTTATATACAACAAGCCCTAGCAGTTGTAAACTCTTAGTAATACTCTAGAACTTAGGTTATAATTAATGCTTATAAAGATAAAAATTTAGAAGCATATAAATAGTTTACTAACTTCTATAGTTAAGGCGTTTAAAAAGGTCTTAAAAAGGGCAGCAATAATTACGCATAAGCTAGTGTTAGCATAACAGGAAATTACTAAGCTTTAAGCAGCTAATAAGGCTACTACATAACATAAATTACATAAAAGAAAGTAAATTAAAGCAAAAAAGACCTTAATAATTTAGAAAGGCCTACACTTAATAGCTCTAAAGAAGTTTAAGGCGCGCAGTAATAGAAAGAAGGCAAAGAAGCAGGTGTAAGCTAAAGTAGGTAAGCTATCCTAAAGGCGCTGCAGACAGTGCAATTAGACTAGGCATAACACGTAAATGTGTAAGCAAGAAGCAGAAGTAGTATCTAAATAATATTCTAGGCTGTACTGTACTATATAGTGCTAGAGTGGGTTGTTATGGGCCATAATAGAGTTTGTTAGGGTGGGGTCTTGGCAAAAGTAAGCGACTCGGGTGTGTGAGCGACTCGCCCATGAAGTACGTTATAGCCTTTTTTATATTATTAGCAATCTATTCTAATACTAAGTTCTATATTATTACAAGCTATACTATTAGATTATTTATCTACTTTACTAACGTCTTCTTTATTAGAGTTAGTATTATAGCAAGTCTAAAAGAGTCTACTTTCTTTATCTTAGTATTAAGGTTATTATTATAAGAATTTATACTAATAGAGTAAGAATAGTTGTTAATATTATATTACTTACTAAGTAGCCTATATTATATAGATACTAGACTAAGAAAGATAGATATTAAGGTAGATAGAAATAGATAGAGATAGATTAGGTATATAGTATATTTATCTTGTCTAGGTATTTATAGAGTAGTTATATATTTACCTTATCTAATAGTAACGTACCTAACGGGTTGGCCGGCCACACGGGTTGGCCGGCCACTTTTGCCAAGCCCCTACTAAAACTACCCTATTCTCTTGCAAAACAGCCTACTTTAGCCCTTTATAAAGTAATACAACACAAGATATTATTTAGAGTCTACTTCTACTACTTACTTATATGTACATAAGTTATGCCTAGTCTAATTGCACTGCCTGCATTGCCTTTAACTTAGCTTACCTTCTTTAGCGCGCACCTGCGTCTTTAGCTTCTTCCTATTACTACGCGCTTTAAACTCCTTTAGAGCAGTTAGACAAGCTTTATCCTTAACTACTAAGGTTCTTTTTGCCTAAATTTACTTCTTTTTATGTAATCTATGTTATATAGCAGCCTTATTTACTACTTAAAGCTTTGTAATCTTATAGCCTACTTTATTATGTTAATGCCTTAGATAACTATTGTCTACTCTTTATTACCTTGCTATATTGCTTTTAGCTGTCCTTGTCTCTCTAAAGCTGTAATAACTGCTCTAGTTAATATCTAGCCTATTATAAAGCCTAACTTATTAAAGTTATACCTGTCTTTATCCTAGATACTGTACTTAGCTTTTATGTTAGCTACTAGGCAAAACTAGCCTTAAATAACCTCTAGATTCTTATAGAGCGCTCTCTTATAATTATACTTATAATTAAACTTTATTATAAACTTAGGGCAGTGCTTAACCTACATACTAGTCTAGTTTAAGCTAACCTGGCCTAGATTGCGCTCTGCGGGCAAGGAATTAGCTATATTAGCTACAGCTGCAAGCCTAGGGGGAAATCTGCGCATAATAAGCTTAAGTATGTACTTAACAACTACCTTCTTCTTAAGCTTAGTTAGATTCCTTAATTTAGGCTAGCATTCTGCTTATAAAGGCTGTCTAGCGCGTTAATTGCTTAGTGTTGTGTGAGAGACATTATAGATAGCTGCAGCGCGTTGCAAGAAAAGTTTTAAGTCTTATTTAAAAGCCTAAAGAGCAAGCTGTATCTAATGTTCTTTAGAAAATTTAATCTAGTGTTGTTGTTAAGGCATTATGTAGATAGGTAGAGTTTAGTGGGGGCTTGGCAAAAGTGGCCGGCCAACCTGTGTGGCCGGCCAACCTGTTAGGTACGTTATAAGAGATTAAGGAAAGATAATACTTCTAGTTAGAAGAGTAATAAGATATATATATATATATATATATTGTTGAATGGGCTCCGACAGCTAGCTGCTTATAGTATAAGCACTTAAGTAGCAAGAGTAAGAGTAGTGTATAGTGTGCACAGCGTATAAGGTAGGTAAGGTAAGAGTAACATGTTTCTAGTTCTATTACTCTTATCTTTCCTCTGTACAGAGAAAAAGGGGGATATTTAAATGTTTATGCATAAAGGTTTACACACAAGCATTATGTAACATAGATATGTAATCCTGCTTATGTGTAATTACTTATATCTAGGCTGCAACACTGCTACTATGTATAGACACTAGCAACTTTTCTTTTTATCTAAAGAGTTGCCTTCTGTACATGTTACCTCTCTTCTGTCTATATAGGTCTATCTAATTACATTTTACCTTTACTCTACCCCTATTTATTAGGACTTGCCTTAGTAATGCTGTATGTTAAAATAGGCTAGTTGCGCTATATAAATAGCTTTTATTTTTTTTATTTTTTACTTTCTAAGCCTTACTGTATAATCCTCTAGCTTTTTTCTCTTTTTATATAGTGCTAGTAGTAACAGATCTTTATAATAAGAAAAATAAGTGTGTATAATATAAAAAAAAACAAAATAAAAGAAAATAAGCCTTATATAAAAGCATTATTAGTCTAGTTAGTCTAAAGCATCTTTGCGCACAGAATCTAGCTAGTCTACAGATGCTTCTATTTAGACAAAAAGGCAGTTAGTTAGAACTAATAATTAAAAAGCCTAGTTTAGTGTTTTTTTTATATATACATTTACTAAGTTGTTTTTACTATTAATTTACTTTATTTTAGTAATTTCCCTTTTCTTATATAATTTACAGAGTAACATAATGTTAATTATAAGTTACTTTTTACTAGTAGTGCCTAGCTTAATAAGGTAATTATATAAAAACTTTAAATTTATATAAATTACTACTAAAATTAGTAGCAGTTTAAGTATTTATATAATTTACTATAAAGTTGTACTAAGTGTAATTACATTATTAAACCTTTTAACTATTTTATATAGTTTACTAGTAAAAACACTCCTAGTTACTCTTTTACACTTAGTAGAATTCTAGTGTATAATATTACCTAGTATTTTAAAGTAGTTACTTTACTTTATATAGTCTTTATTACTTAATATAATTAAAAATCTTAGCTATAAGCTAAAGTTTTTATTATTAGTAAATAATCTATTTATAAAGATAAACAGCTTTATATAATTAAGTTATAATAGTAGAAAAGTAAAACTGCGCTTACTATTATCTATCTACTATTAAATTTATGTATTAAGTGTATTAATATTATTATACAAAGGGTCTATAGTTTATAAAGTAATAAAAAAGTTAAATGCTGCCTCTAGTTAACATATAAATGCAATATATACCTTTTTTATATGTTACTTAATATATTATTATATAGCATTTTTATCTTTTAGGTTAATTATATAAAAGTAGCTTACTTATTTTTTCTAAGTAAAAACTACTATATTATGTGTAAGTTTAATTCTTTTACTATTAAACTTAATAAGTTACTTTTTTACTAGAATAGTCTTACCTTTTATATAAAACTTTACTTTTTATAGTTTCTTTTTTTCTTTTTACATAAAATCTTTTGTTATAATGCTTAAAGTGTTGTTTATTTATAAGCTAGTAATACTAAAAGTGTGCTCTCTTTTATTAGTAATTAAAAAGTAGAGGTTATATAAAAAGATGTGCATATGCAGCTTTTTTTTATAGTAGTTATAGTATGTCTTAAACTAATACAGTTCTAATTTAGCAGCTTTATATAAAGGTTATACAACCTAGAGTATTATATTTAGTAGAAAGCTCTAGCGCATCTTCTTTAGTAGCTTTATGTACAGTGTGCGCATAAGCTTATCTATTAATTAGATGTATACTTATGTAATATTACATAGTTTAAAATGCATTTTATACATAGCTCTTAGGCTTACTTTTATAGCTAGAAGTAGTCTTTAGCTTATTCTCTAAATAGTTAGTAACTAGGTAAAGATTTCTTTTTTTTTTTATCTAAGTAGCTAGTAAACACTAGGCAGGATTTTTTATATAGTTAGGTTATTTTACCTTTTACTTTTTATATAAAGTAAAGGTTAAAAATCTAACTTTTATGCCTTATTAAGTTATACACTATAACTTTAAAAGTGCTATTAGTAATTAAAGTGTCTATCTCTATATAGTTTAATTTTTTAAATAGTTTTTTAGGTGTAGTAATTATACTATCTATATAAAGCTTAATAGACAAGGCCTAATTATCTTTCTTTTTCTAGGTTAGAAATACTTAGTCTAGACTTTGTGTAGGTTTTCTTTACCTTTTACTTTTTCTAGTATTTATATCTTTCCTTTACACTAGTGCGGCATTGCTATCCTAACAGGCTTAGTTTATAGTAGGCTCTAGTTCTGCCTTTATAACTTTTTTATAAAGCTGTTCTCTTTTTTTTTTTTTTTAAAAATCTTTTTATATAGGGATTAGTTTATGTAGGTTATCTATTATAGGTAGGTTGTCTTCTTTTTTTTCTTTATAGTACTGTTTAACCTGCGTATATTAGAGCTTTAGTAGGCTATTTTTTCTTTTAATAATAATGTCTTTCTTTTTAAGACTCTTAATCTTATATAGGCTAGTCTAGCCTTTCTTCTCTCTTTATGCTATAATCTCTAAGCTAAGAGGGAAGTTAAGAACTTTATATGTTATAGAGCTATTATAAGTGTTAATTATATAATTAATGTTTACTTTTACATAGTCTTTTTAAAGTATTTTTATTACCTTTTATACTGCGCTTGCTTATGTAATAATGTCTAGTAATAGTAAAAAGTCTAAGTTAATTTTTAGGTATGCTCTAAAGACTAGCAGCGTGGGTACTAGACTATGCAGGCTAGCTGTGTTATTTAGAGCCTTAACTGCTATCTATAGGATAGCCTTATTATCTGTACAGTCACCTAGCTTAGTCTTTAGAATGTTAAACACTTATTAGAGAGGTGTGTATACGCGCTTAACTTTTCTAACTACCTAATATGCTTTTATAGGCATCTGCCTATATATAGCTTTTATAATCTTTATATAAGCTTAAAAATCTTCTAAAGCAAAGTTTATACTAGAGTTATACATAATGTAGTCTAGAAGTCCTTAATAGGTGTTAATCTAGCATTTGCACAGTGCATCCTAGGTATCTTATGTAGACATAGATTTTAGAAATGTAGCAGCTTAAAATAATATGTCTATATTAATAACATGTAAAATATTTTTATTATTAATTTATATAACATTAATAACAACTTTATTGTTAAAGTAAGTGTTATTTTTAATTATAAACTTAAATTTTTATAGAGCCTAGTTATATAATTAGTAAAGGTAGTAGAACTTCTTAATCTCTTCTAGCACTACAGCATTAATGTTGTAGCTGGCGCTAGTTAGCATCTTCTAAAGTCTCTCTATGTAGGGGTGTTTAAATTAGTAGTAGAGGCAGTAGAGTTCTAATTTAGTAAAGAAAGACATAGATTCTTCCTTACTAATATTAAAAAAAAAGTGTCTCTATTTTTATATAATAAGTACAGTAGTTTTGTCTTTATGTATAATAACATTTAAAATATTATTAAAGTATGCTCTAAGTTAGTTAGCATCTGCTAGTAATAGCAGGAATAGTGTTAAAGTCTCTAAGATGTAGTTGTTAGATATGCGCACCTACTGTCAAGACAGGAGGAACGTTTGACAAAAGCTGCTACATAGTACAAGCAATAAGCTTAAACAGTATGTTACTGCAAATTGCAGCATGTTGCAAGCTGGTCGCGCATAGGGCTAGTGCGCGAGGGACTCGGATCGGCAGAACAAAAAGCCGAGCAACACAAGTAGAGCAGAAAAAGGTTTGATAAATTAACACCATTAATACAATTAATTAATCATCCTATACATCATATCTAAACCCATCATTCATCTCAGGAAGCCTAGAAACAGTGCTTAAATCTAACAGTCTAACTAACTACCCTCTAACCCTAGAGTTAAATACGCTCTAGCTAAGCTATACTTTACCTAATTTAGAGTTAATTTTATAGCAACATATCCTAATAGACCTTAATTAACTACTAAATTACCTTTAATAATACCTTAAATTCCCTTACTACTCTAATAGCAAAAGACTTTTAAGGCACCTCTAATAACGCCTAAATGTTACTACACTAAACATATACTTAAGATTAATAACTGCATAGATAGTAATAAATAAAGGTCTTAATTCTTAACAGAGTAGACATCTATACAGATTAATATTACAGTAGGCGCGCACGCATGGCGTTTAGTTTAGAGGACACTGCTAGCAGTGCAAAGGAATACTTAGCAAGGACACCTAGCTAAATTAGACTAGTTTTAGTTTAAGAAGGCAAAGAACATAACAGCAATACTTTGTACTATAATTACTACTAATAGGGACTATTAGTCTATAGAGGGGGGGGTAGTGTAACAATTCTTATAAATTGTTCTATCTTAGGTCGCCTAGAACCTATCTAACTCTAGCTTAACCCTAACTTAACCTAGCCCCGCCTCTGCTCTGCCCTCTGCTGTACCTCTATTCCTCTATGTATTTAGTCGCACCTTGCCTCTGTAGCTAGCTTAGTAGTTTTCTAATATCCTTTTGTACAAGGCCTATAGGTGTTAATAGCATTCCTAGGTTTAGAGTCCCCACGCACTTCTATATGATAAGATACGCTTTAGTGTTCTTAGAAACATATATAAATTTTAGTAGAATTAGCTTATATAACATAAATAGAATTTATGTCTAAAATTAAATAAAATCTACTTTATACTATAACGTACTTCATAGGCGAGTCGCTCACACACCCGAGTCGCTTACTTTTGCCAAGACCCTACCCTAATAAACTTTATTATAGCCTATAACAACCCGCTCTAGCACTATATAGTACAGTACAGCCTAGAATATTATTTAGATACTACTTCTACTTCTTGCTTACACATTTGTGTGTTATGCCTAGTCTAATTGCACTGTCTGCAGCGCCTTTAGAATAGCTTACCTACTTTAGCTTGCACCTGCTTCTTTGCCTTTTTTCTATTACTGCGCGCTTTAAACTCCTTTAGAGCTGTTAAGCGCAGGCCTTTCTAAATTATTAAGGTCTCTTTTACTTTAATCTGCTTTCTTTTATGTAATTTATGTTGTGTAGTAGCCTTATTAGCTGCTTAAAGCTTAGTAATTTCCTATTACACTAATACTAGCTTATACATAATTATTACTGCCCCCTTTAAGACCTTCTTAAATGCTTTAACTATAAAAGTTAGTAAACTATTTATATGCTTTTAAATCTTTATCTTTATAAGCATTAATTATAACTTAAGTTCTAAGGTATTACTTAGAGTTTACAACTACTAGGGCTTATTATATATAAGTAGTAGTAGTAATAGAGTGCATAACTTTACATTAAGGCCTATTATAACCTGTTGTGGGTTAAAAGGAACTAATCTAGCGCTTTAGAACCCTTCTTAGATATTACTAGAAGTAATTACAGCATTATAGGCTACTTTAAAGCATAGTAAAAACTTTATTTTTATAATATAAGTAATCTAGTTGCGCATAAGGTTTTTAGCTTAGCGCTTATACACCTTCTTTAAAGAAGCAAAACAACCTATATTAAGTAGCTATAAAAGGTGCAATAAGTAAAAAAGCATATAAATAGTAATAATTTTATTATTCTTATAGTATTACTAGAAATAAAGTAAGTTGTAGCTTTTATAGCTGTTAATAACTAGCAGACAGTAGCTGCTAACAGTACACTTCTTTATATGCGTGTTAAAGTGCTTTAACTAGTCTAGACTAAGCTAATTAGTAGTCTAGCTGCGCTTAGAGATTATAATAACTTAATTCTAGAGTAGATTTTTCTTCTTATACTAGTTTAAAAAGTAGTTGCTACCCTAAAAGATAATAAAAGGCAGAATAGCCTACTTTTTAGCATTAATGCCCTAGATAGCTGTTGTCTACTTCTAGTTGCCTAGCTAGACTGCTTTTAGCTGTCCTTGTCTCTCTAAACCTATAACAACTACTCTAGTAGATATCTAGCCTATTATAAACCCTGTCTTGTTAAAGTTGTATGTGTTGTTATCCTAGATGCTATACTTAGCTTTAATATTCTTTATAAGGTTAAACTAGCCTTAAATTACTACAAGATTCTTATAAAAGGCTCTCTTATAGTTATACTTACGCTTAAACTTTACTTTAAGCTTTAGGTAACACTTAATAAACATATTAGGCTAGTTTATGCTAATATAGCCTATATTGCGCTTAGCGTGTAAAGAATTAGCTATATTAGCCATAGCTGCTAGCTAGGGGGGAAATCCTCGCGCATCTAGCTTAAGTATGTGCTAAATAATTACCTGCTCCTTATTATTATCTAGCTTTTGTAAGTTAGCTGTACAATTAGCTTAGGAAGGTTGTCTAGCGCGTTAGTTGCTTATTGTCTTTTAAGGGACCCTATAGATAGCTGCAGCGCGTTAGTTAGAAAGTGTTGCGTCTTGTTTAAAAGCCTAGAGCGCAAGCTGCATCTAACGTTCCTTTAACACGTTTAAGTAGTGTTGTTAGGAATGCATTAGTGTAGGAAAAGTAGTGTGGTAGGGTCTTGGCAAAAGTAAGCAACTCAGGTGTGTGAGCGACTCGCCCATGAAGTACGTTAATATATGTATAAAATCTGTTTATTCTATCTCTAATAAAAATTAAACTTTAGTTAGTACTTTATAAGGTTCTATTTACTACTCTAGAATAGTTAGCTTTGTTAGTTATCTAGCTATTCTTTTTTCTTAAAGCTTCTTACTTTTCTACACTATAAAACCTTTATTCTAATAACTTTAGCTCTACTAGCTTACGCTACGTAATCTATTATAAAGATATATATATAGTAGCCTTATAGAATAGCTAGCATTAATAATTTACTATTATTATTTACTTGCTTACTATGCTTAGTTAGTAACATTTTAATATATATATCTCTTTTTTTCTCTCTAGTATAATAAAATAATCTGTTTATCTTCTACTCTATGCTATACTAATAGATACCTACTTCTACCTACTATACTATGTATAACTTAAATAGCCTTTATTATAACCTCTTCTTATTTAGGTACAAAAATTAAACTATAATGTTACATGTGTTTTCTTTTTAGCTGCTAAGCGTACTAAACTAAAATATATATTTTAACAATAATTATAGAAATTGTTTATTATTGAAATTATACTAGTCTAAGTTTTTTCTATAAATAGCTATTTAAGAGTCTTCTATATTAAGTCTAAATCCTAGCCTAACTTGTATTCCTAGCTACTAGGTTAACCTCTATCTTTATGTATTTAGCTATACTAGTCTTTCTAGCTAGCTTAGTAGTTTTCTTATGTTCTTCTATACAAGGCCTATAGTGTTACGAATGACAATACGCTGGACGTAGCGCAGTCCCCCAATTGGCTGGGACCCGAGGAACTAAGCAAACCAGTGGAAGAACAGGAAGAGGACCTCGGCTGTGAGGCCTATCACAACCTGGATACCTGATCTGTCTTGGCAAGCCAAGACTAATCTGTGAGAGCGGGTCTGAAGGATCTGTACAGATCATCTTGGCCAGGAATCACAGAGCACGCCAAGATATCTCAAGTATATAGTCAACGCGAATTGCTACCTTAGCAATTTGTAGTCACTGCGATCTAGTCTTCCTAACGCTTGCTCTGCAACAACTTGAACTGTTGACTCGTACAGTACTCGTACAATCCATTGCCTACCACCTGACAACCCCCTCTTCGCTTTAGGTACCAACTGATCAAGGTACTTATCCCGAAGGCCCCCTCCCCTCGTCGCCCTCACTTCACCTCGTCGTGATAAGACATACCACCCTACAGACCAGCAACCCACAAGAGGTTCCGCCCCGTTACAACTTAACTACCTTGTCCTCAACGTCAAACAACCGAAACGATGGCCACGAGATCCACCAACTCCAGTACAACCAGAACAGCTTCTGACATCACGTCAAGATTGGAAAAGATTAAGGATGAACAAATTCCAGCCCACCAGGCTTACACGGAATTGAACAAGCAGGTAGAGCTACTCACCCGACAACCCCCTCTTCACTTTAGGTACCAACTGATCAAGGTACTTATCCCGAAGACCCCCCTCCCCTCGTCGCCCTCACTTCACCTCGTCGTGATAAGACATACCCCCCTACGCACCAGCAACCCACAAGAGGTTCCGCCCCGTTACAACTTCTTCTTTTCTTCTCCTACCCATACCTCTCCTTAGTAATTCCTCTTATGCTCTCTTAATTTTCGCTGCTTCAAGAGCTACCTTAACCTCCTCAGCAGTAGAAAACCGCCCCATCCAACAATCTTGAATAATAGTACCTAGAGCTAGTGTACTTGTAGTAGGAAAGCTTCCCTGTTGGAAAAGATGAGTAATCTCGCTGTCGCTAAGATTACTATAAGGCTTTTGGCCTGTGAGAATCTCATATAGCAGACTCCCAATACTAAACACCTCCCCTTCTATGCATCCCTGCAGTGTACCATACTGATCATCCTGTAGCGCTTTCGCATAGCTAGTCTCCGGCCCAACCAGCTCCGCTTTGTCCCCAACTCGTGACCCAGAGAAGTCATTTAGTACTAGGGACAAGTCGTCCCCTACAAGAAAATTCCTCGTGCTAATATCGCATTGGTATACACCCATGGATTGCGTAAAGGATATCCGCTCAACGGCCTCCTCTGCCCAAAGCATCAGCTGATCCTGCCTAACCTCGCCCCATGTCTTCTGCAGATATGCCCGTAGGTCCCCATTTTTGAAAAACGGAAAGACGAGGCCAGCAGACGAGATTTCAAGCGGCGCAAGGATGCCAGCTCGTAAGCCAAGATGCCGGTATATCTCTTTCTCACGCTCTAGCATTATGTGCGACTCTTCCATTTGCGATCGTGCCCTTGCAGCAACCTGCGCGTTACAGTGCTCAGTCTCAAGCGTCAAGGGAAATTTGAGCACCCTCTTGCTGTCGTCTGATAATGCAAGCGCAGCAGTCCCACCGTAGGCGAATTGACGGCTATACCCCGGAACAGGAAATTGCAGTACTGGCACATCAAAACGTGGTGGCATTTTTTGGTCGAGGGAGGACAAGAAATAGAGGATAGTAAGAGCTTGTTTATAAAAGAAATAGCGGCAACAATACAAGGTACAGTAATATAGCTATGCGACAGCAGCGCAGCAGTAGATAGAGGGTTGGTTTAAGGTAGGTAGAAACGTAAGTAGGGGAGTTAGCCTCTTTATATACGTTCCTGCAGCAATAGGCTCACACTAGCCGCTGCACCTGCAGTAACCGCCGAGCTGTCTTAGCCAATCAGCCTCGCATGCCCAACCACCTTCGCATGCCCAACCACCTTCCCAGCAACTAGCCCCCTAGCGTTTCCTGCTCTTGGCGTAAGGCTCTCTTGCTATATAAAAATCAGCAATTAGCTTGAATTAAATAAAGAGTGCAAATACTTACTAGTTGCTAGATTATCGACAGCTTGAGCAATTGTAACGTCGGTTTGTAGACGAGGCCGCATACACTGTCTGAGTAGGGACACCAGGACAGTCGTCGTCATTGCAAGGAGTGACGTAGCTTCCACCTTCAGTATGCCCGCATCGGTAGGTAGTAGTGGTAACCACCCTGGTGCACATCGTTGTTGGTAGGAGTTGTGTTCTAGGATAGAGATATAATAATGCTTGTGTTGGTAGAGAGTTACAAGCTAGAGAAGCATTGCGAGTATTTATACATGTCCTCACCCGTGGGCAAAGGGGCACCATGATGCTTGCTAGCTACATGTTATTCTCAAGGTCACTGGCGCGCGCGAAGACTACCCACTGTTGAACAGCAGCCAATTGCTATAGCACGCTGATGCATCCGCTTGTTACACAACAAAGCGCCTATACTCGTCTAAGTCATTACTTTAGTTAGAGATAAAGTACAGCCGTGTGAATCTAACAGACGTACGTGTGTATTACCTGAACTAAGCAGTCTAAGCCCTACTACCTACGCGCCTTACCCTCGCTCATTCCCTATACCAGGAAACGCTGTCCAGTTAGCCATAAGATTTGCAATTACTTGATGCACAACGCCGCAATAATTGCGCGCGCCGTGAAACCCGTGCCACGGAAGTATAAGCCTTGTAGGGCGGCGCCACCCCTTCTCTGTATCTGGGAAAGGAATAACTACGCCGCATCTGTCCCACCCGTTTTTTCCAAGCAACATGGAAAGGCTACTAGTTTGAGATGGATCTGCTATAGTTTGCTTTACTAAGAATAGCAGCGTTATGTTTCACTTAATTAGCGCAAGGCTAACGCTTGAAGCGCCGCACGGCCTAGGGTAAAATAAATAGTATCAAAAGAAGAGAACTTTAACAATTCCACCTACAAAGCAGAGATACGGATCTAACAACTCTACACCTTACACTGTTACTCTAACTCCTCTGTCAAATTCCTAACCCTACCGTCTTACTATACACACGCGCTGCCATAATAATGACCTGGCATGAACGATGGCGCATGTATTACCTCTCCCTTCTGTAGTCTTCTCTACTAACACGCTGGTTAGAGGACGCAAACTGGGGATTTCTAACGTCTTTTTTTATTCTGCCTCTGCTTCTATTATACCGTAGGATCACCACCTTCTTTCTCTCTAGTCTTTATGCTAACCCTAACTAATAGCTATTATTATAACTTCATGTCTACCTGGCCTACAGAACCTCTACTTACTCAAGGTAGAACTAGTCTATGCCAGCGGAGCTAACGCTACTGATATCCGGATTAGCTATTTTAGTACTTCCCTTACACGCTACTAGAGAGCCATATACTAAACCTAAGCAGGACTCTGCGCTCAGGCGCCCTCAAACTACATCTGTCTCTCTACACATGGAATGACCGCAGTTGCTTTAGCAACACGCCTACTACAATACTCTGCACTCCTACCACACCTAATAGACGCGGAGCCGTTTCTTCAGTTTGCGGTTACATTGCAAGGCCGAATATATCCTCCTCTATTAGCCGCATCGGGAGCTATGTTTTGTATAGGGCTAGCTTGGTTTACGTTCCTAAAGCTCCATCTACGCAAGGGCGAGCAGCGACTCCGGCAAACAAATCAAAAGAGCCTGCCACAACAGGCCGTAGGCCGTGCAGACCAATACAGACAGGGCTTCCAACCGTACGTACTACGACTCAGAAAAGTGAATAGTTACGGTCACGTGAGCCGTACAAACGTAAGAGGATTGTCAATCATAACGTACAACTAAGAGAGGTCCTCTTACGGTCTGTAATACGTCTTAGAAAGTTGATTTTTCCTAGTAATATAGGACCTAATTGGACATCTATGGGCAAGCGTTAGGAGGCTGTTTAAGCGGGCGTTTTTAAGTAACAATAGGTGAAAAATCTGTTGTGTGCTACAAGCAAGGACGTGTTAGAGAGGGGGGGGCTAGGGTATTAGATTTTATTTAAATAGTTAACTTTTTTGCGCTCTATATTATCTTTAAGTTATAATTTGCTATTCTCTTACTTATTATAAGCTAATTATCTTAATTCCTCTAGCATAGCAGGCGTACAGCCTCATCCTAAGCTAGCTTCTTCTAAGCTAGCTCCTTCTAAGCTAGCTCCTTCTAATAAGCTAAAGTAGCTTATTACACTAGTTCTTATTATCTTGCTTACTTAAAGGCCTTATTATCCTCTCTATCTATTAGCTCTTGTAATAGGACGCTAGTAGTTAAATTTATAAGAGAGTTCTTAGCGAATAATTATTTTAATAATAGCATAATCTTCCCTATTAAGTAGGATAACTTTTAGCTAATAAATAAAAAGCTTTTACTAAAAAGGCTTAGTTACTGCGTTAAACACAAGAGCTAGCTTTGCAGTAATTGTCCTGTTTCCTTTATATAGCAGCATAGAGTAGATTTAGCGTACAAGGACAGTAAAGGCGTCCTTTTAAGGCTTTAGCTATGCAAGAGATGCCACACGCAGGGCCTCTAGGCTAGGGTGAAGAAGGTTAATAGCTACAACTATATTATTAGCTATCTTAGAAAGAAGCACTAAGTTAATGCTAATAGAAGTCTCTTACCTAACAGGCTATAGCTTCTAGCTAATCCCTTTAACATTACTTATAAGGTTGCTAGAGAGGAGCATATTGTTACTTACACTATCTAGCAGGAAAAGTCTTTACAGAAGGCAGTTGTTAACTAAGTAATCCTTTATAATATTTTTTTTACTAAAGCTTTATTAGCTAAACTTTAGGACATTATCTCTTAAAACTGTGCTAACCTTCTCTGCGCCCTCTTATTGTCGCCTACTACATATTCTTTATATGTAAATTCTAGAGTTATAGAGCAAAAGCAGGAGATTTAAACAGTACTAAAGATAGCCTAGTTAAAGGTTATGTTAAGCGTTAATATATAGACTTTGCTAAACTACCTCTTCTTTCTTAGGGTAGTAGCTTATTTTATTAGTAAGTTAGTAATTCCCTAGCACTAGCGCCTTAGCAGCTTAAAAACCTTACAATAATTAACTATGTAAAAATAGATAGCAACTACTAGCACTAAGACCTACTTATTAGCTTTTAAAACCTTTATAGCAACTATATAAGAGCAAATTAAGCGCATAAGATTGCTGCTGTTATCTATAACTTTAAAATTATGTTAAAATTCTATTATTTAGTTACTAACAATGTATTAAATAATAATAAAGAAACTATTACTAACCTTACTAAGCACATTAACATGCTGCTTACCTCTAAGCACTGTATACACTGTGGTGGTTATATAATCTAGCTAGTTGTTAAGGCAGTAATATACTGCAAAGAGCTTAGTGCTTTTAAGACTAAGCTAGCCTAAGCTGCTCCCTAGGATTAGTTTAATATATACTGCTAGCATAGAGTTATAGGCAAGCTTTATAATTTTGTAAACGCAGTGTTAGCATTACATAAACACTAGAAGGCCTTTATAATGTATTAAGCTACTGTTAACACTAACAACTCTTTCTAGAGCTTTAGAACCTTTTCTCTTATACAAGATAGCAGTGTCTGCTAGCATTTAGTATATCTTATGCTATTATGCTGTTATAAGCTTAAAACAACTATTATAATGTTTATCTAGAAGTAGAGAGGCACTAATAACAACTCTACTACGCCTAGCATCTTTACTCTTACTAAGGTAATAACTAAAAATAAGTAAGAGGAAGTAGACTGCCTTTACAAGTTTTTTAAAGTCTTTTACTTTATAACTAAGAGGATAAAAGGCAACAGTAAGTATAAGTTTTTTTAAATAATAATTATTAATCTTTAGCGCTTATATAACAAACTTTATAAGGTGTAGAAGAAGGTAAAGCATAAGGATAAAAGCTTCTACCTTAAGAACAGCATATTATATAGCATTAAGAAGTTAACATTATACTAGAGCAAGTTTATTTTAGAACTCTTTATATTCTATTACTGCGTTGCAACTATACTTAACTCTTAACTTTATCTTATTTAGTTTAAGAATTATTAAAGAAAGCACTTATTATAGCACAAAATAGCTAAGGTCTTAATAAAGGCTATTTTCTAGCAGTATGTTAATGCAGAGGCTAAGGCTAAAGTTAACAAGGATAACCCTCTTTAGCTGCCCTAGCGTTGCAAGTTACCTAGTAGCAACTATTACAATAATAGATTTAAGAAGACTCTTTTTATAGACATCTCTCTCTTTACTAGTAATTACTTATATAAAAGGTAGTAGAAAACCTTAGAGTTGCAGCAGTATTATAACTCTTATTAGAAGGACTTTGCTATAGCTAAGAATAACAGCCCCTTATTTACAGATCCTCTTATATAGTAAACAAAAGTAGAATGTTTCTTCTACTCTACGCTCTTTAAAATTGCCCTTAATTTTCTCTTTATCTTATGTACGTCCTGCAACTGCGAGAGAGCTTTCTCTAGTAAGAGAAGGACTTGCTACTTTAACAGGAACTGCCTTTTTAAAGAGATAATTAAGGCTCTTTAATTGCAGAAGAACTAGCTCTGTTAGAGAGCAATTAACTCTAAGCTCTTAGCTCTCTTAGATTATATTTATTCTAGCGTTACGTTGTAACATCTGCTAAGTTGTTAAGCTATACAAGGATTCTTAATTGTTACAGTTAAGACTTGTAAGTGGTTCTTATGTTAATTGTATAGTAGAAACGTACTAAGATAGTTAGACGTAACGTCTTGGATTTAGTCGAGTCAAATCGTATTACGTACGGTTGGAAGCGCTGAATACAGACGGTGGGCTACTATAAGCCTTTAGGTAGCTGCTGCGCTAGGTCTTGCTTCAACGCTTGCAGTGGCTACAACATCTGCAGGCATCTAATATGCAACCGCCTAAGACACGCAACTAGCAATCCCTTCTCAACATTAAAACTATACTGCAGCCCCTAAAGAGAGAAGCCTGCTCTTTTCCCGTGCTCAAGATAGACTGCTTATTACTGCAGGTCAGACCTTAATTATTCTACACTAGTGTATAACAGGATGCCTTGTAATCCTAGCAACAGGCATGTTAGTCATGTATCAGGAAGCTCCCAAGTCCACCCCTACAGCCTAGCCACCATCCGCACTGAAGCCTGGTGGACCAGCACTTGCAGCCGCGGCAAAGCCAGTCGGAGCCCAGCCGCTGCCTGGTGCTCCTCGTCTAGCATAAGCAGCGTCTGTATAGGTTGCTGGTTTTATGTAAAAGTAGGATGATTGCTAGTAGGAAATAGTCTAGAGGCTGCTTATAATGCTAATTTGTAGATATTCATCAACATAAAGCATACTGTAGTTGTATGTAGAAGAATAGAGCGTAGCAAAAGACGTAGTATCGCCTATGCAAGGCAGACTCTACCTACACTAAACCCTCCTCCCACGCTTACAGTAAGCTGCACATCCTGCTCGCATTCCGCTGCCCTATCTGCATCTTCTGCCCTATCTATTGACGCTGCCGCATCTTAAAACTACTGTCTATTACTCTAGCCTTCTGCATCTGCTCTTCTAGCCACAGCTGAACCTAATGCCCCTAAAACGCGAGCAGCGCAGCATTAGCCTAAGGCAGTACCTAATTAAACTAACAAACCTCTTAGCCCTCTAGTAACCTATACATTCCCTACATGCTTGCATCTTCTACCTACTTATTGCATATCGCCTGTAGCGTGAAGCAGTAGTTGCATTTTGTAAATGCCTTCTATTTTTATTACTTTTAGCTATTTTTAGCTTATTAAAAGTAGTAATAATGTTTAGTTTAGTAAAGTATTTTACTTTACTAAGTTGTTACAATCCTTGCTCTAGCAAAATGGTATTTTCGAGAGCACTACAGCCTATGGTTATGTAAGGGAGAAGGGGAAGGACTTAGCTAGATCGGGTGTACAGTCTGTCTAGCAGAGTATAGGTAGGGCGAAAGTAAAGAAGGCAGATTGTGGTTTAACCTAGCAGCTGTATAGTAAGCTAGTAAACTAATCTAGGAAGGATAGAATAGAAGGTATATATAATGCAAGATATACAAGGCAGCAATGTCCTTTTTAAAAAGGTATTAGTGCCTCTTAGTCTATTATATGTAAAGACTAAACAATAATTATAACCTTCTAGCTATAGTTGTAAGCAAAACTATATACATTTAATAGCATGCGATTGCATGTTTTTGCATGCTTATACTAAAGCCTGTTAGTGTGCATTTAGTTGCATGCTTGTGCATGCAGCCTACTCTTCCTTATTAGACAACATATTCTGCCGCGCATTAGTCTAGCAGCTAAACCTATTTGTTTTCTGTTAGTTCACGTAATCTTTTAAGCGCAGAGTTAAGAACTTTCTATCCTCAATTATTTAAACTGTAGGGCACTGCTAATTAGTTACTTATAGTCTAATTATAGGTTGTAACACGCAGCGTTCTCTCCTAGTTAGTGTTCTTACTATTATGCTTACACTGTTCTAAGTGTTAGAATTTTCTTTTAATTAGTAAGTGCTCTTCTATATAGGCTTCTTAGATATTTATCTGTTTTAACTATGCCTTGTTAGCATTCTTGTCTGTCTACTGCTACTTGTCGCCTCTGCACTATTGCCTATCTTAACCCTCTTTGGTGTACAAAGATGCACTTTTATAGTTCTTACTATTTAAGCAGTTCTTTCTATCTAATAACTTTGTTGTTAGAGAAGTGCGTAGAGTGTTTAAGAAAGGGGAGCTATTGCAACATGTTTGTTTTAGACGCAGCCTAGAATTGTCTAGAGCAGGAGCATAAAAGGCTTCTAAAGAAGATAAGAAGTGTTTGTTAGAAGGAATAAGAGAAGCGTAAAAGTTTTTTAAATAAATAGGCCTGTTACACTACTTATTAGGCTTCTTAGGTGTTAGAGCTTTAGTTTTTAGATACTTATTAAGATTAAGCGCAAAAGCAGCTTAATTTTTTAGTAGATTAAAGAGTAAAGTATCTAAAAAAAGACCTTTTATCCTTAGATAAGCTTAAAGCGCTTAAGGCAAAGGCTGCTAGTCTACCTCCTCTTTAACCTATGTTAAAGGGTTAGAATCTTTTTACATTGTAGCTATCTAATGTTGCTGCGGCTTTAAGTAATGCTAATATTTTCTAGCCTAGAGAGCTTTCTTTAGGATAGTTTTGTTTAGAAGGGACGCTAAGTACTTGTAGAGCATTAGAGGGGCTTTTAATAAGCTTTTAATAGGTTTCTAGGTGCTCTTACTAGTAGGCTATCCTTTCTATTTAATTAGGTACTTGTTTCCTTAATAGTCTAGAATTTGTTTAACTTTGTATTCTATTTCTTTCTTTTTCTATCCTGTAGTAGCTAGTAGTATACTCTTAGGCGTAAGTTTAAGCTTAGAGATGTAGAACTAGGGATGTATTTGCATTTTCTTAGGTAGCTTAAGTTTACAGATACTAGGGCGCGTTTATATAACTTAGTAAGGTCTTATGTGTTTCTTAGCAAGCTTCCTAGATAGTCTAGGTGTCTTAAGATTCTTTATATCTAGGTATACATAGTTGTTTAGGTGTATTTTTAGTACTAGCTGCTGTTTCTAGTTTACTGCTTCTTTTATAGCGTTCTAAGCTAACTATGCTTTCTTAGTTAGTTTCTAATGCAGTTCTAAAAGTCTAGCAGTCTAGTTTATAGCCTCTAGAGAGTTAGTTAGCTGCGTGCTACACAACTTGTATTATAAGAAGTATCTAAAATTAGCTTTATACAGAGTTTCTTTAGTTATAGATAACTTTATAGTGTTAATTATAAGTTGCGCTATTAGTAGCTATTCTGCTTAATTATTTTGTTTATATAATACATATTTGCGTAGATACTTTTCTACTTCTGTGTTTACCTGCTCTGTTTGCCTGTCTGTTTGTAGGTAATAGGCAGTAAAAAGCTTGTGTTTAATTTCTAAGTACTTAACTACTGCTGCCTAATATTTACTTGTAAACAGCTTGTTATAGTTAAAGATAATAATCTTTAGGCACTTATAAGTAGCTAAGACATTCTTTTCTAGTTTAAACATAAATTCTTTAGCTGTAATGTTTTTTTAAGAGCTATAAGTAAATAAACTTTATAGTTTTATTAATAACTTATGTAATTATGTTGCAAAGTCTTTCTGTACTAGGTTTGCGTAATAGTAGTAGTTTAGTAATAAAGTCTATAGTTATTATAGTCTACAGTTAACTTAGCGCTGTGATTAGTTAAAGTAATCTATAGAGTTTATGTTATTATAGATTATTTTTATTACATATGTTGCATTTTTATAAGACTTTAGTACATAGATGCTTTAACTAGGGCACTTCTTGTAGTATAGTGTTCTTAATATTTTTCTGTAGTAATCTAATTTCTAGATATCTAAACATAAAAGCTTTATAATATTCTTTTATTAGGTTCTTTTATCTTTATTTAGTAATTATAAAAGTGCATAACGTACTTCATAGGCGAGTTGCTCACACACCTGAGTCGCTCACTTTTGCCAAGACCCCACTAAACCACCCTTCCTACACTAATGCATTCCCCACAACACTACTTAGACGCGCTAAAAGAATGTTAGATACAGCTTACACTCTAAGCTTTTAAATAAGACATAAAACTTTTAAAGAAATATACTGTAGCTATATGCAGAGTTTTATAAAAGACAATAAATAACTACAGCGCTAGACAACCTTTACAAGCTAATTCTACAGCTAAATTATAAAGGCTAGGTAATAAAAAGGAGCAGGTGATTGTTAAGACTATACTTAAGCTATATGCGCAAGGAATTTCCCCTTAGATAGCATTTATAGCTAATATAGCTAATTCTTTGCGCGCTAAGCGTAATCTAGGCTATGTTTGCATAAACTAGCCTAGTATGTTTGTAAAGCGTTATTTAAAGCTTAAAGTAAAGTTTTAAGCGCAAGTATAGTTAAGAGATATCTAGCTAATTATAAACTCTATTTTGCTAAAGTTGTACATGTTATTATCCTAGATGCTATACTTAGCTTTAATATTCTCTACAAGGCTAAACCTGCCCTAAATTACCCTAGGACTCTTATAGAGAGCTCTTTTATAGTTATACTTACGCTTAAACATTACTTTAAGCTTTAAATAACACTTTACAAACATACTAGGCTAGTTTATGCAAATATAGCCTAGATTACGCTTAGCGCGCAAAGAATTAGCTATATTAGCTATAAATACTATCTAAGGGGAAATTCCTTGCGCATATAGCTTAAGTATAGTCTTAATAATTACCTGCTTCTTTTTATTACCTAGCCTTTGTAATTTAGCTATAGAATTAGCTTATAAAGGTTATCTAGCGCTATAGTTATTTGTTATTTTTTACAAGACTTTACACATAGCTACAGCATATTTCTTTAAGAGTTTTATGTCTTATTTAAAAGCTTAGAGCGCAAGCTGTATCTAATATTCTTTTAGCGCGTCTAAGTAATGTTGTGGGGAATGCATTAGTGTAGGAAGGGTAGTTTAGTGGGGTCTTGGCAAAAGTAAGCGACTTAGGTGTGTGAGCAACTCGCCTATAAAGTACGTTAGTAGTTTTTCTTAGTTTAGTTCTTTATAGACTAGACTTTCTAGAGTTTCTTTAAAGATTATAAATTCTTTAGAGTTTTTCTTATTCTTTATAAAGTAATTAGAGTTTTAGCTAAGAGCGTCTACTTACTAGTTACTACTGCCTACTACATGTTTAATAATAAAATTAAACTAGGCTAACTTTATAGCCTATTATACATGCATTAGCAATAGTCTCTTAGTTATAAAAAAAGTAATAAGGTTTACATAGTTAGTAAAAATTATAAATTATTATGTAAGTTTTTAAAGTTTAACTTTTTAATTTCTGCATGCATAAACTATAGCTTTAAGTTCTTTATCTAGAATAGTGTAGCTTTGTTCTAATAGCGCAAATTTTGCTAAGTAGTAAGCTATAGAGTGCTATTATCTCTTTTCTTGTTTTTAGAAGAGTGCTGCTTTTTCTGCTCTTAAAGAAGCATTAGTATGCACCTTTGTTTCTAACATAAAATTATATATTCTAAGGACAAAGTAACTTATTATAATTCTTTTTAGCTCTTAAAAGGCATCTTTTATTTCTGTTATTTATAGAAATTTCTAGAAAGATCTTTCTTTTAATGTAGCATTTATAAGAGGCAGTGTAATCTTTAAATAGTTCTTAATTATTCTTTATATGTACTTAGTAAGGCCTAGGAATCTCTTAACTTCTATAACAGTTTCTAGTGTTAGCTATTTAAGTACTTTAGTTACTTTAGTAGAATCTATTTTTATCTCTACTTTATTAATAATAAATCTTAAGTATTTAGTTTTTTAGATGTTAAACTTGTATTTTTCTAGTTACAGATAAAGTCTGTATTCCTAGAGCTTGTCTAGCACTAGCTGTACCTTTACTAGGTAGTCTAGTTCATCTTCTTTTATATAGATAAAAATGTTGTTTAAATAAACTAGTATAAAGACATCTAGGTACAGGTTAAGTGTAGTATTAATTACTTTTTAAAAAGTTGCAGAGGTGTTAGTTAGCCTAAATAGCATAATAAAAAGCTTATAAAGTTCTCTTAAAGTTCTAAAAGCTATTATCTATTTATGTTCTTCTTTTATTCTAATTTTATTAAATCTGTTCTAAATGTTAAACTTTATAAAATATGTAGTTTCTTTTAGCTAGTTTATAATATCCTAAATAATTAGAAAAAGAACTAATTCTATATTATATTTTTATTAAGAGTTTAATAGTCCTAGTAGACTTTAACCTTCCTGTTCTTTTTCTTTGCAAAGACTACTGCTAACGCTATAGAGCTATTACTTTCCTAAATGTAGCCTCTTACTAACATGTAGTCTATATATTCTTATAACACTTTCTTTTAAGCTCTTATTAGAGGGCGTAGCTTGTGCGTTTTTAGCTAGGGGTTTAGTTTAAGATTAATTATATAATTTTAAAGTTAATATAAAGAAAGTTCTTTAGAGTTCTTTAGAGTTTTAAACATGTTCTTATAATCTTTATATTCTTTTAGAAGTCTCTTTTCTTTTTAAATTTTTTAAAAAAGATTTTTTCTAATTTCTTTTTTATTATACAAATAGCCTGTGCTTTTAGTTTCTAGCAGGGGAATTTCTAAAGTTTTTGTTTCTTTAGGAAGTAGCTTAATCCTTCTTTAGCTTGTAAGTGTGCTAGGGAATTATTATTATAGCATGCTAACTATGTTATTTATGTGTGCTTAAAGTTAGGCTGTATTATTATTATTTTCTAGTTAGTCTTAAAGTTATGTCTATAAAGCTAGTTATATTCTAGTATAACTTAGTATTTTCCTTTAAGTAGTAGTATGTTTAATAATACCTAGTTGCTTATAGTTTTAGTTTTTAAAGCTAGCTCTATAGTTTTAAGCTAGATTTTTTCTCTACTATATTTAATTAATAATGTATTAGCTAAAGATACCTAAAAGGGTTCTTTTTTAGCTCTATAAGGCATCTTGTGCTTCTTAACCTAGTTAGAGTTAATTACTATAAATGTACAGCTACTGTTAATTAGCGTAAGGCTCTTACATCCTCTAAGTGTAAACTTAGTTATTAAGCTTTTTCTAGGTTCTTATCTTATAGCTACTAAAACTTTTATGTTATAATAGATCTTATTATAGTTAAGGCTAATGTCTTCTTTTTTAATACTTAGGATATTATGTATCTATTTGTCTGCCTAGTTAGCGCAGACTTTAAATTTCTAGTGCTCTTTTATTATACATTTTTCTACTAGGTAGTTAATGTTTTTTACTTTATAGTAGTAGAAAAGTTAATTATTTTATTAGTTAGCTTTTTATTAAAAGTAATAAAAGGCGTAGTTAGAGGTGTTCTTACACTTAGTCTAAGGTTTTCTTTTATAGAGGGGGCTTATACTGCAGTGCTAGCAGTTTAGCATCTTGCATGTTATAGCTTATTTTATTAGAGTATCTATAAATCTTTTACTTTTTTATATACTAATTAGCTACTATCTAGCCTAGTGCTTAGTTAGCTAGTGCTAAACACAGTATTTATTTATGCATAGGTACTAAGTGTATAAGCATTATTCTAGGTTAGTATAGATTAGTATAGGCTGTACCTAGGTCTAGCGTAGATATTCTTTTGTCTAGATTATTTACAAGGGGTAGCTTTTATACTTGCATTAAAAGTTGTTGTGTTGCTTACTTCTACATAAAATGTAGTGTCTATAGATTTATTATTCCTTTAGTTTCTTTCTTATTATTACTAGTGCTAGAGGTAGTATACTTATTTATTTATTTAATAAAGCTAGAGTCTAAAGAGGCGTTTAAAGCTAGTTAAAACCTTCTTCTTTTACTAGTATCTTTCTAAAGAATTTTTATTACTTTTTTTTATTTAGTATGTTGTAGTAGACTATAGCAATTCTTTTTATAACTCTATAAGTGCTATAATTATTATCTAGAACTACTTTATAAAGTTCTGTTTTACAAAGGTTGTAATTATAAGGTCTTCTATATTTCTAGTAGTTCTCTTGTTTAAACTGTTATTTAAGCTCTTTTAGTAGACCACCTTTTCTATTTTGTTAGATAAGATACTGTTTCTTGCCTTTTTTTACATTTTTAATATAGTTAACTACTTACACTTAATTCTACTATTCTTTAAGAACTGTAGCTTGTTTAAGAGCTCTAGAGATACTGTTTTTTTTTTAAACTTTTACCTTCTAGTAGTTTATTAAACAGTTAAGGGATTTATAATTAGCTTTATATCTCTAGCAAAGTTGTTTATTTAGCCTGTTATAGAGCTTCTTTAATGTTAAGCCTTTATTAGCATACATAGCTTTTATAGCTAACTTTTTATCTTTATTCTCTAGTTTCTTAGAGTCTAGGTAATTTTAATAAAAGTAGCCTACTTTTCTATAGTTAAGGCATGCCTTCTTTTTAAGCTATTTTTTTATTTCTTATTTAGAGGCAGCTTTATGCTTTTAAAGGAGTTGCTTTTTTTCTTAGAGAAGCTACACATGTGTTTAGTGTAACTAAAGTCTATAAGTTTACTATTAAACTATAAAGCTTCCTTCTTCTTTTAGAACTAGTTAGGTTTTAAAGTTGTAATGCCTACTTTTTTCTCTCTATATTACTTAGCATGTCTTTTGTTATAAGTAAGTGCCTTATTAACATATTTTTTAAAGCTTTTAGGCTTCTTTATGTAAGTAAATTTATCTTTAATTATTTTTAAAAGCTTATTATAAAACATTTATCTTATTACTTTCTAATTTATCTATCTACAGATACCTAGTTGTTCTCTAAAGTAGGCTATGTAGTGTTAGATAGTGCTCTTTTTTTATTATAGAAAGTGTTAAATAGGCTCTAACAGCTAGCTGCTTATAGTATAAGCACTTAAGTAGCAAGAGTAAGAGTAGTGTACAGTGTGCACAGCGTATAAAGTAGGTAAGGTAAGGGCAACATGTTTCTAGTTCTATTACTCTTGTCTTTTCTTTATATAGAGGAAAAGAGAGATATCTAGATGTTTACGCACAAAAGTTTGCGCATAAGCATTATATAACATAGATATATAATTCTGCTTGTGCACAATTATTTATATCTAGGCTGCAACACTGCTACTATGTATAAACACTAGTAACTTTTCTTTTTATTTAAAAAGTTACCTTTTATACATATTACCTTTTTTCTGTCTATGTAGGTTTATCTAATTATGTTCTGCCTTTACTTTACCTTATTTATTAAGACTTGCCTTAGTAATGCTATACATTAAAATAAGCTAGTTACACTATATAAATAGCTTTATAAATAGTGTAAAGTGTTTTAGGCTATTATTATCTAGCTTTTATGTGCTTACTTTATAAGTAATTTAGTAGTGTATAAACTATTTTATATAGAGTTTTATGCTAGAATAGTGTAAGATCTTTATGTAAGCAGGTGTGTAAAAAAGTGTATATAATAAGGTTTTTTTTTTTTCTTTACTTTCTTTTCTTTATTTTTTACTTTTTAAGCCTTACTATACTATTTTCTAGCTTTTTTCTCTTTTTATACAGTGCTAATAGTAACAGATACTCCTGCCTACACACACACACACACACACACACACACACACACACACACACACATAGAGAGAGAGAGAGAGAGAGATGTCTCTCTAGCCTTCCTTCTCTACCTCTAGCGCTGTTAGTGCAGGCGTCTTTAACGTCCTTATACAGTCTAGCAGCCTAGAGCGCATTTATGTTACCTTTTTAACTAGTTTTACTACTAATTAGTAGTTTATTTAGTGTTTTAGTATAAATATATAAATTTTTTAGCTTTTTTACTTCTTTCTTATATAAAATGCTAATTATAAATAAGCTAAGAAGTAGCATGTAGCAGCTTTACTATTTTATAATATTAATATTATTTTGCCTACTAGCACTAATCTGCAGCTATAGGCAGCAAAGGTTGTGCGTTATAAGAGGTACTTTTATGTAGTTCTAGTCTAAAGTTATAGTTAAGTCCTAGTAACTTTATATACTTATTATTATAGTAGCACTACTAGTGCTTTTTCTTTTATTAAGTGTTATATGTTAGCTAACTTTTAAGCTAATGCCTACGCCTTATGTGTATAGCAGAGCTGTAGTCTGCATTATAACTACTATATGTAAGAGGTAGTGGCTTTTTCTTCTTCTATATACTAAATAAATAGACTGTCTTTTTTACATATTCTTCTTTTCTAATCTTATAATAAGAAAAAATAAGTGCGTATAATAAAAAAAATAAAAAAAATAGGCCTTATATAAAAGTGTTATTAGTCTAGTTAGTCTAAGGCATCTTTACACATAAGATCTAGCTAGTCTACAGATGCTTTTATCTAGATAGAGAGGCAGTTAGTTAAGACTAATAATTAAAAAGCCTAGTTTAGTGTTTTCTTTATATATACATTTACTAAGTTATCTTTACTATTAATTTACTTAATTTTAGTAATTTTCTTTTTCTTATATAATTTATAAAGTAACATAATGTTAATTATAAGTTACTTTTTACTAGTAGTGCTTAGCTTAATAAGGTAATTATATAAAA
>NW_022985236.1:84514-91706 GCF_010093535.1 Lindgomyces ingoldianus | reverse complement strand
CTAGTGTATAATGTTGCCTAGTATTTTAAAGTAGTTGCTTTACTTTATATAGTTTTTATTACTTAATATAATTAAGAATTCTAGCTATAAGCTAAGGTTTTTATTATTAGTAAATAATTTATTTATAAAGATAAACAGCTTTACATAATTAAGCTATAATAGTAGAAAGGTAAGACTACACTTACTGTTGTCTATCTACTATTAGATTTATGTGTTAAGTGTGTTAATATTATTATGCAAAGAGTTTATAGTTTATGCAGTAATAAATAGGTTAAATGCTGCCTCTAGTTAACACATAAATATAATGTATACCCCTTTTACATGTTACTTAATATATTATTATGCAGCATTTTTATTTTTTAGGTTAATTATATAAAAGTAGCTTACTTATTCTTTTTAAGTAAAAACTACTATGTTATGTGTAAGTTTAATCTTTTTACTATTAAACTTAATAAGTTACTTTTTTACTAAAATAGTCTTACTTTTTATATAAAACTTTACTTTTTATAGTTTTTTTTTTTTTTATGTAAAATTTTTTATTATAATGCTTAAAGTGTTATATAAATGCTTCTAGTTATTTCTAAGGCCTATGTTATACATATAGTGCATATTTGCCTAACTTTCTAGAATATCTAGAAAGATGTTTATGTACTACGTTTCCTAGATATTTAGCTATTAACATAAATTAATAAAGATCTTTATTTTATTTATAAAAATGCTATATAGTTAACTTATATAGTTATTATTTTTTTTTTATACTTTTTAAAATTATATAATCTTATTTACTAGAAGTTTTTCTTTAGCAGTTTCCCTTTAGAGTAGAAGTTTATACAGGTTGTAATGTAGTATAAATTATGCAGGTGGTATTAGTAGTGCATACACTACTGCAGGCAGTAGTGTGTACGATTAAGGGTGTGGAGCAGGCGTTAGGTAGAGTAGCATGTATTGTTTATATAGTAATTAGTGTAGTGCTAGCTAAAGTGTAGAAGCAGGTAATGCTAGTATATTTAGTATTAATAGCAGCATTATGTTTAGTCTGCTTCTATGTAGAGCCTTATATAGTAATAAAGGTTATATATAAAGCCTTTTTAGTATAATTACTTTTTTTTATGCTATATTATACAGCTTCTAGGCTTAGGTACCTTTAGTGCCTAGCTATAGTGTGATTCCTTTGTCTTCTAGCACTTATATAAGCTCCCTTTTAAATGTGTAGCTAAGTGCTAAAAAGTCTTATAGTGTCTATTTTTTAAAATTCTTTATATACGCACTTAAAAAAGTAGCACCCTTTTAAGTTATTATACATAAATTAGTAATTATGTAACTTATATATAATTAAGTTTATAAGCTTATTAAAGCCTTTAACATGTTAATCTTGTTATTCTAGTACTTTAGGCTAGTCTTATTTTATAGTGTTACCTCTAATATCTCTATATCCTTTATAAGTTATTTATATAATAGAAATTATTTCTTATTTTTTTTATTATTACATAGAGTTATTAGTTACTAATAAGATTTTATTATAATAGTATAGTTAATTACTTTTCTAGTAAATTATATAAGTACTACTATTATCTAGCTGCTAGGTTATGCAGCTTTAATAGCTTTAGTGTGCGCCTTATACTATCTTCTTTTTACTTTATACAGTAGCAGAGCTTACTGTGCAATGTAAAGGATTAATGTGCTATTATCTAGCTACTAGGTTGTGCAGCTTTAGTAGCTTTAGTGTGCGTCTTACACTATCTTCTCTTTACTTTATACAGTAGCAGAGCTTGCTGTATAATGTAAAGAATTAATTTACTATTTTAAAAAATAAGTAACTAAATAAAGTACCTTATAAAGTGTAAGTACTCTACTATTACTTTTCTTAAAGAATAAGTAATAAAATAAAGTGCTTTATAAGGCGTAGAGTTAATTACTTGTGTAGTAGATTGCGCAGGTACTGCTGTTGTCTAGCTGCTAGGTTGTGCAGCTTTAATAGCTTTAGTGTGCGCCTTACACTATCTCCTTCTTACTTTGTACAGTAGCAGAGCTTGCTGTATAATGTAAAGGATTAATGTGCTATTGTCTAGCTGCTAGGTTGTACAGCTTTAGTAGCTTTAGTGTGTGTTTTACACTATCTCCTTCTTACTTTGTACAGTAGCAGAGCTTGCTGTATAATGCAAAGAATTAATGTGCTATTATCTAGCTACTAAGTTATGCAGCTTTAGTAGCTTTAGTATGCGTCTTACACTATCTTCTTTTTACTTTATACAGTAGCAGAGCTTACTGTACAATGTAAAGAATTAATCTGCTATTCTAAGAAATAGGTAACTAAACAAAGTACCTTATAAAGTGTAGGTACTCTACTGTTACTCTTTTTAAGGGATAAGTAACAAAATAAAGTACTTTATAAAGTATAAGTACTTTATTATTACTTTTACTAATTTATAGTTAATTAAATTAACTACTAATTAGTGTTAAATAGGCTCTAACAGCTAGCTGCTTATAGTATAAGCACTTAAGTAGTAAAAGTAAGAGTAGTGTACAGTGTGCACAGCATATAAGGTAAGTAAAGTAAGAGTAATATGTTTTTAGTTCTATTACTTTTATCTTTTTTTTATACAGAGAAAAAGAGGGATATTTAGATGTTTACGCACAGAGGTTTACGCACAAGTATTATATAACATAGATATGTAATTCTACTTATGCGCAATTGTTTATATCTAGGCTGCAACGCTGCTACTGTGTATAAACACTAGTAACTTTTTTTTTTATCTAAAAAGTTACTTTTTGTACACATTACTTTTCTTCTATCTGTGTAAGGTTATCTAATTATGTTCTGCCTTTACTTTACTTTATTTATTAGAACTTGCCTTAGTAATGCTGTACATTAAAATAAGCTAGTTACACTATATAAATAGCTTTATAAATAGTATAAAGTGTTTTAAGCTATTATTATTTAGCCTTTATATACTTACTTTATAAGTAATTTAGTAGTGTATAAACTATTTTATGTAGAGTTTTATGCTAGAATAGTGTAAAATCTTTATGTAAGCAGGTGTGTAGAGAGGTATATATAATAAGGTTTTTTTTTTTTTTTTACTTTTTTTTCTTTATTCTTTACTTTTTAAGCCTTACTATACTATTCCCTAGCTTTTTTCTCTTTTTATATAGTACTAACAGTAACAGATACTCCTGCCTGCACATACACACACACACACACACACACACACACACACACACATAGAAAGAGAGAGAGAGAGAGATGTCTCTTTAGCCTTTCTTTTCTACCTCTAGCGCTATTAGTGCGGGCGTCTTTAACATCCTTATGTAGTCTAGCAGCCTAAGGCGCATTTATATTACTTTTTTAACTAGTTTTACTACTAATTAGTAGTTTATTTAGTGTTTTAGTATAAATATATAAATTTTTTAGCTTTTCTACTTTTTTTTTATATAAAATGCTAATTATAAATAGGCTAAAAAGTAGCATATAGCAGCTTTACTATTTTATAATATTAATATTATTTTACCTACTAGCACTAATCTGCAGCTGTAGGCGGCAAAGGTTATGCGTTATAAAAAATACTTCTATGTAGTCTTAGTCTAAAGTTATAGTTAAGTCCTAGTAACTTTATATACTTATTATTATAGTAGCACTACTAGTGCCTTTTTTTTTATTAAGTGTTATATGTTAGCTAACTTCTAAGCTAATGCCTACGCCTTATGCGTATAGCAGAGCTGTAGTCTGCATTGTAACTACTATATGTAAGAGGTAGTAGCTTTTTCTTCTTCTATATACTAGATAAATAGACTTTTTTTTTACATATTCTTCTCTTTTAATCTTATAATAAAAAAAAATAAGTGCGTATAATAAAAAAAATAAAAAAAATAAGCCTTATATAAAGGTGTTATTAGTCTAGTTAGTCTAAGGCATCTTTGCGCACAGAATCTAGCTAGTCTACAGATGCTTCTATCTATACAGAGAGGCAGTTAGTTAGGACTAATAATTAAAAAGCCTAGTTTAGTATTTTTTTTATACATATATCTACTAAGTTGTCTTTACTATTAATTTACTTAATTTTAGTAATTTCCCTTTTCTTATATAATTTATAGAGTAACATAATATTAATTATAAGTTACTTTTTACTAGTAGTGCCTAGCTTAATAAAGTAATTATATAAAAACCTTAAATTTATATAAATTACTACTAAAATTAGTAGTAGTTTAAGTGTTTATATAATTTACTATAAAGTTATACTAAAAGTAATTATATTATTAAACCTTCTAACTATTTTATATAGTTTACTAGTAAGAACACTTCTAGTTACTCTTTTATACTTAGTAAAATTCTAGTGTATAATGTTACTTAGTATTTTAAAGTAGTTACTTTACTCTATATAGTCCTTATTACTTAATATAATTAAGAATTCTAGCTATAAGCTAAGGTTTTTATTATTAGTAAATAATCTATCTATAAAGATAAACAGCTTTACATAATTAAGCTATAATAGTAGAAAGGTAAGACTGCGCTTACTATTATCTATCTGCTATTAGATTTATGTGTTAAGTGTGTTAATGTTATTATATAAAGGGTCTATAGTTTATGCAGTAATAAATAGGTTAAATACTGCCTCTAGTTAACATATAAATGCAATGTATACTCTTTTTACATATTACTTAACATATTATTATATAGCATCCTTATCTTTTAAGTTAATTATATAAAAGTAGCTTACTTATTCTTTCTAAGTAAAAACTACTATGTTATGTGTAAGTTTAATTTTTTTACTATTAAACTTAATAAGTTGCTTTTTTACTAAAATAGTTTTACTTTTTATATAAAACTTTACTTTTTATAGTTTTTTTTTTTTTATGTAAAATTTTTTATTATAATGCTTAAAGTGTTATATAAATGCTTCTAGTTATTTCTAGGGCCTATGTTATACATATAGTGCATATTTGCCTAACCTTCTAGCATATCTAGAAAGATGTTTATGTACTAAGTTTTCTAGATATCTAGCTATTAATATAAATTAATAAAAATTTTTATTTTATTTATAAAAATGCTATATAGTTAACTTATATAGTTATTATTTTTTTTTATGCTTTTTAAAATTATATAATCTTATTTACTAAAAGTTTTTCTTTAGTAGTTTTTTTTTAAAGTAGAAGTTTGTACAGGTTATAATGTAGTATAAATTATGCAGGTAGTATTAGTAGTGCATACACTACTGCAGGCGGTGGTGTGTACAATTAAGGGTGTGGAGCAGGCGTTAGGTAGAGTAGCATGTATTGTTTGTATAGTAATTAGTGTAGTGCTAGCTAAGGTGTAAGAGTAGGTAATGCTAGTACATTTAGTATTAATAGCAGCATTATGTTTAGTCTGCTTCTATGCAGAGCCTTATATAGTAATAAAGGTTATGTATAAAGCTTTTTTAGTGTAATTACTTTTTTTTATGCTATATTATATAGCTTCTAGGCTTAGGTACCTTTAGTGCCTAGCTGTAGTGTAATTCCTTTATCCTCTAGCACTTATATAAGCTCCTTTTTAAACATGTAGCTAAGTGCTAAGAAGTTTTATAGTGTTTATTTTTTAAAATTCTTTATATATGCACTTAGAAAAGTAGCGCCTTTTTAAGTTATTATATATAAATTAGTAATTATATAACTTATATATAATTAAGTTTATAAGCTTATTAAAGCTTTTAACATGTTAATCTTATTATTCTAGTACTCTAGGCTAGTTTTATTTTATAGTGTTGCCTTTAATATCTCTATATCCTTTATAAGTTATTTATATAATAGAAATTATTTTTTATTTTTTTTATTATTACATAGAGTTATTAGTTGCTAATAGAATTTTATTATAATAGTATAGTTAATTACTTTTTTAGTAGATTACGCAGGTACTGCTGTTATCTAGCTGCTAGGTTATGCAGCTTTAATAGCTTTAGTGTGCGCCTTACACTATCTCCTCTTTACTTTGTACAGTAGCAGAGCTTGCTGTGCAATGTAAAGGATTAATGTGCTATTATTTAGCTGCTAAGTTGTGCAGCTTTAGTAGCTTTAGTGTGCGTCTTACACTATCTTCTCTTTACTTTATATAGTAGCAGAGCTTGCTATATAATGTAAAAAATTAATCTACTATTTTAAAAAATAAGTAACTAAATAAAGTACTTTATAAAGTATAAGTACTTTACTGTTACTTTTTCTAAAAAATAAGTAATAAAACAAAGTGCCTTATAAGGTGTAGAGTTAATTACTTGTGTAGTAGATCACGCAGGTACTGCTGTTGTCTAGCTGCTAGGTTGTGCAGCTTTAATAGCTTTAGTGTGCGCCTTACACTATCTTTTTCTTACTTTGTATAGTAGCAGAGCTTGCTGTATAATGTAAAGGATTAATGTGCTATTGTCTAGCTGCTAGGTTGTGCAGCTTTAGTAGCTTTAGTGTGTGTCTTACACTATCTTCTTTTTACTTTATACAGTAGCAGAGCTTACTATATAATATAAAGAATTAATTTACTATTCTAAAAAATAAGTAACTAAATAAAGTACTTTATAAAGTGTAAGTACTCTGCTATTACTTTTCTTAAGAAATAAGTAATAAAATAAAGTACTTTATAAGGCGTAAGTACTTTATTATTACTGTTACTAATTTATAGTTAATTAAATTAACTACTAATTAGTGTTAAATAGGCTCTAATAGCTAGCTACTTATAGTATAAGCACTTAAGTAGTAAAAGTAAGAGTAGTGTATAGTGTGCACAGCATATAAAGTAAGTAAGGTAAGAGTAATATATTTCTAGTTTTATTACTCTTATCTTTTCTTTATATAGAGGAAAAGAGGGATATTTAGATGTTTACATACAAAGGTTTACGCATAAGCATTATATAACATAGATATGTAATTCTGCTTGTGCGCAATTGTTTATATCTAGGCTATAACACTACTGCTATGTATAGACACTAGCAACTTTTCTTTTTATTTAAAAAGTTACCTTTTATATGTGTTACCTTTTTTTTGTCTATGTAGGTTTATTTAATTATATTTTACTTTTACTTTACTTTATTTATTAGGACTTGCCTTAGTACTGCTGTATATTAAAATAGGCTAGTTACACTATATAAATAGCTTTATAAATAGTGTAAAGTGTTTTAGGCTATTATTATCTAGCCTTTATACACTTACTTTATAAGTAATTTAGTAGTGTATA
>NW_022985236.1:27370-84504 GCF_010093535.1 Lindgomyces ingoldianus | reverse complement strand
TTCTTTACTTTCTAAGCCCTACTATACTATTCCCTAGCTCTTTTCTTTTTTTATATAGTGCTAACAGTAATAGATACTCCTGCCTGCACACACACACACACACACACACACACACACACACACATATAAAGAGAAAGAGAGAGAGAGATGTCTTTCTAGCCTTTCTTCTCTACCTCTAGCGCTGTTAGTGCGGGCGTCTTTAACGTCCTTGTGCAGTCTAGTAGCCTAGAGCATATTTATGTTACCCTTTTAACTAGTTCTGCTGCTAATTAGTAGTTTATTTAGTATTTTAGCATAAATATATAAATTTTTTAGCTTTTTTATTTTCTTTTTATATAAAATGCTAATTATAGATAAGCTAAAAAGTAGTATATAGTAGCTTTACTATTTTATAATATTAATATTATCTTGCCTACTAGCACTAATCTGCAGCTATAGGCAGCAAAAGTTATGTGTTATAAGAGGTACTTTTATGCAGTTTTAGTCTAGAGTTATAGTTTAATCCTAGCAACTTTATGTGCTTATTATTATAGTAGCACTACTAGTGCTTTTTTTTTTATTAAGTGTTATATGTTAGCTAACTTTTAGGCTAATGCCTACGCCTTATGCGTATAGTAGAGCTGTAGTCTGCATTGTAACTACTATATATAAGAGGTAGTAGCTTTTTCTTCTTTTATATACTAGATAAATAAACTATTTTTTTTATATATTCTTCTTTTTTAATCTTATAATAAGAAAAAATAAGTGTGTATAATAAAAATAATAAAAAAGATAGGCTTTATATAAAGGTATTATTAGTCTAGTTAGTCTAAGGCATCTTTACGCACAGAATCTAGCTAGTCTATAGATGCTTCTATCTAGACAGAGAGGTAGTTAGTTAGAACTGTCACGGTATCCTCCCCGGATCCCAGACATAACCGTATCGGACGCGTACTGGAGTATTATTGGTGCACGTCTGACACGAACACGACACGACACAGACATGAACTTAAGCACAAACCGCCTCAACACTAACTGAACCTGGAACAGGCTTGATTTATACCTGAAGCGCTTAGACTTCTAAGCTAAGTATTTAATTGCTAATTTCCTCCTAAACTTTCCTGTTCCTCACACAACGTCTTGTACCTACTATGATACCTCACGTAGTAATTGAACTAGACCTCTGCAAAGCTCTATAACCTTACTCGTGCATAATTGTGACATTACGTTGTGTTAAAACTCTAGCCAAGAATGGCCTCTAAATCTGATCTAATAAGCTTAGTACTTGCACAACTCTAAGCTATTAGAGCAAGCTAAGAAGCCTTCTAAGAAGCGCTTGCTCTATAGGAAAGCTGCTATGTTGCAAGCTTTAAAGCTTTTTAAAAGGACTTTAAAAAACAGCTTTGCGCTATTAAGCAGTCTATTTCTGCCTTAACTCCTGTCATAGTAGTAGGAACTGAGAACTCACCAGCCTTAAAGCCCACCTAGAAGTCTAGAGATAGCTTAACTCCCTCCCGCCTAACGCTGCCTACAACCCGTAACCCCTCTAACCTAGTAATGAAATCTAACTGACTCCCTAATCCCCCGCTGTTTAACAGAAAACAGAAAGACCTACCTTCCTTCCTACGCAAGCTCTAATACAAACTTAAAGGAAACACAGACTAATTCCCCTCTAAACGCTCCTAGTTACTATATGCCTACTCTTAACTTAACTGCAACGTAACAGCCTTAATTAACTTACTAATAGATAAGGATATTGTTAACTTAGACTAATTTATAGCGTTCCTGCAAGTAACCTACAGAGACCTAAATAAAAAGTTAACAGCCCTAAGTTACCTAAACACCCTACAACAAGGAAGGAAAAGCTTTACCTTACACTTTACTAAGTTCCGCCAACTCGCATCTAATACAGGCCTAAATGAGATAGGTCTAATTGCAGCCCTATGTAACTCCCTTTTAACTAAACTGCAACGCGCTATGGTAGGAGAACCCCTCCCAAACGACCTTAACGCGTATGCGAACCTAATTGCTACCTACAATAATAACATGAGGTTCCTCCCTGTACAAGCCCTAATACGCCCCTAAACTAGCGCAGTTGCGAATAAGGACCCTAACGCGATAGAAATTGATTTAAATTATGCTCTAGTTAGTTCTAGAGAGCGTGAAGATTGCAGGAAGAAAGGTTAATGTTTCAAGTGCGGCAAGCATAGTTATATCTCCTAAAACTGCTCTGTTCCCCTTCCTTAAGTCCGCGCGAGTAGCGCTGCTAGTACTTGTTAAAGATCCTCGCTGTCCCAATCTTGTTCCCGCAAGGGCTCTGACTTGTATTTAAGCCCTGATCCCCCTCGCCACTCTTGACGTAGCCGCAGCCATAGCAGTGGGAGCCTGCAAAAAGGCTCGTCCTGGGGCTAAGTCGCCCCCCGGGACCGATTCGACACCAGATCTCTGCCAACCTATGGGCTAAGTCCCCTACTAACAACTAGAAGTACTAAGTTAATATTCCTGTATATTTACAACAAGGAACTGTATTAGCCCTAATACAGGCTCTTATTAACTTAGGAGCAAACAGCATAGGTTACATTAACAGAGAACTAGCGCGCAAACTAAATCTCTAATTAACACTGCTTACCTAAACAATTTACCTAACTAGATTTAATAGAAAACAACTTAAAGGAGGTTCTATCTCCTATACTACAACTGTTACAATTACCCACTAACACCACAAGGAGCAGATTAAACTCTATGTAATAAACACAGGATGTTATAACCTAATCCTAGGACAACTATGGCTGTATTAGCACAAGGTTGCCTTTAATTACTAAGAGCAAGTTCTAAACTTTAACTTTTCCTAATGCTAAGACATATGCTTACGCTTACATCTAAACAACACCTAAATAGCACTTAATACAGAAGGTCTCCAGACCTACTCCCTAATAACCTGAAGAAGAACTACCTAAGCAAGGCTAACAAGCCAGGCCTCTTACTGAGATGGGCTATGTAAAATGATTTAACAACTGCCTAAACCTAAAGAAGAGGAAGCCTTTAAGGAACCTCTACCTACCTAATTTGGACACGAACCGGGACTCGAACAGCAGATGGACATCTGCCACATAGGACCTGCCCCGTTTGTGACCCTAGCTCGACGACTGGATCACGAAATCTACGCAGTCACGATTTCTGATATAGACCGAGCTTTAGCTCCCTGAAAACACACTGACCCGAGGACGATAGTCCCTTGAGACTACTACGACCTGTTGCATGTCTTCTCCTGAGACAAGTCCGATAAGCTTCTGATACGACGTCCGTACGATTACTAGATAACCCTTGAGCCTGGCAAACAACCTGGTTATAGGCCACTGTATGGGATGTCGCTAAACGAATTAAAAGTGCTCCGAAAATACCTTGACAAGAACCTAGAGAAAGGGTTTATTTGAGCTAGCTCCTTACCAGTGGCGTCACCTGTACTATTTGTAAAGAAACCTGGGGGTGGGCTCTGATTCTGCGTTGACTACTAAGGACTAAACGCTGTTACTATTAAGAACTAATACTTGATTCCCCTCTTATAGGAAACCCTAAGCTAACTAAGCAAAGCAAAGTATTTTACAAAGTTAGATATTATTGCTGCCTTTAACAAGCTAAGGATAGCAAAGGGCGACAAGTGGCTAACAGCGTTTTAGACCTAATACAGACTATTTGAGTACCTGGTGATGCCCTTTAGCTTAGCTAACGCGCCTAGTACTTTTTAACATTTTGTAAATAACTTGCTCTGACCCTACCTAGACGTGTTCTGCACTGCGTATATTGATGATATTCTGATCTACAGCGATAGCCTTTTGGAGCATAAACGGCATGTACGCCTGGTGCTAAAGGCTATGGAAGAAGCAGGTCTGCAACTTAACGTAGACAAATGCAAGTTCCACTAATTAAAGGTCACGTATTTAGGATATGTGATCTCTACAGATGGCATCTGAATGGACCCTGTTAAGGTTTAGACTGTGCTAGATTGGCAATACCTAAAGGACGTGAAGGATGTTTGAGCCTTTGTAGGATTTGCTAACTTCTACTAACAATTTATTAACAACTTCTCGCAGCTAGTAAGCCCTATGATTGCACTTACTAAGAAAGAGGTCTAATTTAACTTTAACCTAAATTGCTAACAGTCCTTTAACTAGCTGAAGAAAGCCTTTACTGAAGCCCTAATACTCCGCCACTTCAACCCTGAACTACTGATACTCGTAGAAGCTGATGCCTTAGACTACGTAGTAGCAGGAGTTCTCTCCCAGACTGAGCTGGACGGGACTATTAGGCCTATCGCATACTTCTTGAAAAGAATGAGTCCTGCAGAAGGCAATTATAAGATCTACAACAAGGAATTGCTCGCCATAGTACGCTGCTTTGAACAATGGCGACCTGAACTGGAAGGTGCAGCGCATCTGATACGGGTCCTATCTGACCACAAGAACTTGCAGTACTTCGCAACTACAAAACAACTCAGCCACTGACAAGCCTGTTGGTCTAAATACCTGTCCTGTTTCAATTTTAAGATTACTTATCGTCCCGGTTAAGACGGAGGGAAACCGGATGCCCTTACAAGGCGATCCCAAGACGTCCCTGCTCAGGAAGAAGCGCGAAAGGCCCGACACTAAACTCTGCTCTGACCTGAGCTATTTTCGGACCTCAACCTAAACAAAACAGATCGGACGATTAATCAGATTATTGCTGACAAGTATCCAAACAACAAATTTATCCAAGAAACCTTAGACCTGCTCCAAAACGGCGCTGGTCGGTTAAAGAAGGTAACACTAGCTGACTGCGAAAACCAAAATGGCAAGCTGTATTACCGTAACCAACTCGTAATCCCTAATTCTGACAAACTGAGAATTAAACTACTCCGAATCGTACACAACTCGCCTGTTGGAGGACACCCAGGCAGAGGAAAGACTCTCAACCTACTACAGAGAGAGTACTACTGGCCCCGCATGTTCCATACTGTACGCCAATACGTATTATGTTGCCATACTTACTGTAAAGCAAAGGCCTCTTAAGAAAGGTACAATAGCCTGCTTAAACCGCTCCTAATCCCTAAACAAGCTTAGAAAGACATATTAATTGATTTTGTTATAGACCTACCTCTATCCAAAGGGTACACAAATATCATGGTAGTTGTCAATCACTTAACTAAGTATCAACACCTAATACCATGTTCCTCCATAACTGCCCCTAATATGGCCCAGTTATTCTACCGATACGTATGGGTTCACCATGGCCTGCCTGACACGATCATATCAGACAGAGGTACGCAGTTTGTCTCAGCCTTCTGGGACGAACTCTGTAAACAGCTCCGAATCGTCCCCCATCTATCTACGGCTTTTCACCCAGAGACTGACGGCCAGACTGAGAACGCGAACGCTGTAATAGAACAAGTCCTACGAGCGTACACAAACTACTAGCAGGACAACTAGGTAAAATAGTTAGCTACAGCACAGTTTAAAGCTAATAACACAACATCTAAATTAACGCAAGTATCCCCGTTCTTAGCAAACCACAGATACCACCCCTAAATAGGATTTAAACCACCTTTAAATACCCCCTAACTAACTTATTAATCTGTACAAGTAACAGACGCGAACAGACTTATTAACAAGATCCAAAACATATCTAAATACGTTTATGAAGAGCTCACATAGGCTCAAGCTCTTTAACAAGAGTACGCGAACCAATCCCAAACCCCCGCCCCTGCGTATGCAGCTGGCGAGAAGGTCTGGCTGGACGCCAGAAATATCCAAACAAACTAACAATTAAAGAAACTTGATTAGAAGAACCTTAGCCCCTTTACAGTGGCCTATATAGTCTTATCGCACGCTTACTAATTGATCCTACCTGACAGCATGAAGATACACCCTGTGTTCCACGTATTGTTGCTGCGCCGAGCAGCCCCTGAATCCGACTATCTACCTGGACAGCTGAACCCGCCACCTAAACCCGTCATTATAAACAACAAACTAGAATATGTTGTGGAAGACGTTAAACAGATCTAGTTTAACAAGAAGAAACGTACCTATGAATACCTTACAAAATAGACTAGATACAACAAACTGTTGTGGGAACCCGCAGAAGCCCTGTAAGAGAACTCTGCAGTAACCCAATTCCACGCCCAATACCCATCTGAACCGAACCCGTACCCCAACGAAGACGACCCGATGCCAGAACCACCAATGTGAAGGATTCCCTTCCTAATAAGAGGGGGGGTACTGTCACGGTATCCTCCCCGGATCCCAGACATAACCGTATCGGACGCGTACCGGAGTATTATCAGTGCACGTCCGACACGAACACGACACGACACAGACATGAACTTAAGCACAAACCGCCTCAACACTAACTAAACCCGGAACAGGCTTAATTTATACCCAAAGCGCTTAGACTTCTGAGCTGAGTATTTAATTGCTAATTTCCTCCTGAACTTTCCTGTTCCTCACACAACGTCTTGTACCTACCATGATACCTCACGTAGTAATTGAACTAGACCTCCGCGAAGCTCTATAACCTTACTCGTGCATAATCGTGACAAGAACTAATAATTAAAAAGCCTAGTTTAGTGTTTTTTTTATACATGCATTTACTAAGTTATTTTTACTATTAATTTACTTAATTTTAGTAATTTCCTTTTTTTTGTATAATTTATAGAGTAATATAATGTTAATTATAAGTTATTTTTTACTAGTAGTGCCTAGCTTAACAAAGTAATTATATAAAGACTTTAAATCTATGTAGATTACTACTAAAATTAGTAGTAGTTTAAGTGTTTATATAATTTACTATAAAGTTATACTAAAAGTAATTATATTATTAAACTTTCTAACTATTTTATATAGTTTACTAGTAAGAACACTTCTAGTTACTTTTTTACACTTAGTAGAATTTTAGTGTATAATGTTGCCTAGTATTTTAAAGTAGTTACTTTACTTTATATAGTTCTTATTACTTAATATAATTAAAAATTCTAGCTATAAGCTAAGGTCTTTATTATTAGTAAATAATCTATCTATAAAAATAAACAGCTTTACATAATTAAGCTATAATAGTAGAAAAGTAAGACTATACTTACTATTATCTATCTACTATTAAATTTGTGCGTTAAGTGTGTTAATATTATTATGCAAAAAGTCTGTAGTTTATGCAGTAATAGATAAGTTAAATGCTGCCTTTAGTTAACATATAAATGCAATGTATACCTTTTTTACATGTTACTTAATATATTATTATGCAGCATCTTTATTTTTTAAGTTAATTATATAAAGGTAGGTTACTTATCTCTTTTAAGTAAAAACTACTATGTTATATATAAGTTTAATTTTTTTACTATTAAACTTAATAAGTTGCTTTTTTACTAAGATAGTTTTACTTTTTATATAAAACTTTACTTTTTATAGTTTTTTTTTTTTTTTTTACATAAAATTTTTTATTATAATGCTTAAAGTGTTATATAAATGCTTCTAGTTATTTCTAGAGCCTATGTTGTACATATAGTGCATATTTGCCTAACCTTCTAGGATATCTAGAAAGATGTCTATGTACTAAGTTTCCTAGATATTTAGCTATTAACATAGATTTATAAAAATTTTTATTTTATTTATAAAAATGCTATATAGTTAACTTATGTAGTTATTATTTTTTTTTATACTTTTTAAAATTATATAATTTTGTTTACTAAAAGTTTTTCTTTAGCAGTTTCCTTCTAGAGTAGAAGTTTATACAGGTTGTAATATAGTATAGATTGTGCAGGTGGTATTAGTGGTGCATACACTACTGCAGGCGGTAGTGTGTACAATTAAGGGTGTGGAGCAGGCGTTAGGTAGGGTGGCATGTATTGTTTGTACAGTAATTAGTGTAGTGCTAGCTAAGGTGTATAAGTAGGTAATACTAGTACATTTAGTGTTAATAGTAGCATTATGTTTAGTCTACTTTTATGCAGAGCCTTATATAGTAATAAAGGTTGCATATAAAGCCTTTTTAGTGCAATTATTTTCTTTTATGCTATATTATACAGCTTCTAGGCTTAGGTACCTTTAGTGCCTAGCTATAGTGTAATTCCTTTGTCTTTTAGCACTTATATAAGCTCCTTTTTAAATGTGCAGCTAAGTGCTAAAAAGTCTTATAGTGTCTATTTTTTAAAATCCTTTATGTACACACTTAGAAAGGTAGCGCCTTTTTAAGTTATTATATATAAATTAGTAATTATATAACTTATATATAATTAAGTTTATAAGCTTATTAAAGCCTTTAATATATTAATCTTGTTATTCTAGTACTCTAGGCTAGTTTTGTTTTATAGTGTTGCCTCTAATATTTTTATGTCCTTTATAAGTTATTTATATAATAGAAATTATTCTTTATTTTTTTTATTATTACATAGAGTTGTTAGTTGCTAATAAAATTTTATTATAATAGTATAGTTAATTACTTTTCTAGTAGATTACACAGGTACTGCTATTATCTAGCTGCTAAGTTGTGCAGCTTTAATAGCTTTAGTGTGCGCCTTACACTATCTTCTTTTTACTTTATATAGTAGCAGAGCTTGCTGTGCAATATAAAGAATTAATGTGCTATTATCTAGCTACTAGGTTATGCAGCTTTAGTAGCTTTAGTGTGCGTCTTATACTATTTTCTTTTTACTTTGTACAGTAGTAGAGCTTACTATATAATATAAAGAATTAATCTGCTATTTTAAAAAATAAGTAACTAAATAAAGTACTTTATAAAGTGTAAGTACTTTACTATTACTTTTTCTAAGAAATAGGTAATAAAATAAAGTGCTTTATAAAGCATAAAGTTAATTACTTATGTAGTAGATTACGCAGGTACTGCTGTTGTCTAGCTGCTAGGTTGTGCAGCTTTAATAGTTTTAGTGTGTGCCTTACACTATCTCCTTCTTACTTTGTACAGTAGCAGAGCTTGCTGTATAATGTAAAGAATTAATGTGCTATTATCTAGCTACTAGGTTGTGCAGCTTTAGTAGCTTTAGTGTGTGTTTTACACTATCTTCTTTTTACTTTATATAGTAGCAGAGCTTGCTATATAATGTAAAAGATTAATTTGCTATTCTAAGAGATAAGTAACTAAATAAAGTACCTTATAAAGTGTAAGTACTTTACTATTACTTTTTCTAAAAAATAAGTAATAAAACAAAGTACCTTATAAAGCATAAGTACTTTATTATTACTTTTACTAATTTATAGTTAATTAAATTAACTACTAATTAGTGTTAAATAGGCTCTAACAGCTAGCTGCTTATAGTATAAGCACTTAAGTAGTAAAAGTAAGAGTAGTGTACAGTGTGCACAGTGTACAAAGTAGGTAAAGTAAGGGCAACATGTTTCTAGTTCTATTGCTCTTGTCTTTCCTTTGTATAGAGGAAAAGGGGGATATCTAGATGTTTGCGCACAGAGGTTTGCGCACAAGCATCATGTGACATAGATACGTGATCCTGCTCGTGCGCGATCGTTCGTATCCAGGCCGCAACGCTGCTGCTGCGTACAGACAGAAAGTCTATTTTATTAACTACTTATTTCTTTTAATTAACTAGCTTATAGATTGCAGTTAAGGCTAATTTAAAAAAGTTAATGTCTTTAAAAATCTTCTATGTTTTTAGTAGTAAAGGTTTTTTATTTACTTAGTAGTTTATCTAATTATCTGCGTAGAGCTAGAACTATATAGTAAGTAATCTTTCTAAGTATAGACTTATTTATAAAATTATTTTTTTATCTATTTTAAAAGCACTTTTATTATATTACATGTATAAGTAGCACTTTGTAAAGAATAGTTTTAGGTCTTTAGCTATTCTATTAAACACTTTAGCAGAAGTAAGGCGCAAAGTCTTTTTTAACTTAATGCTAGTTTTTTTATGTGTTATATTTTAAAGATTAGCTACTTCTAGCTAAAGGGCTTATAGCTGTTAAGCATTAGACAGCCCTTATTATGCTTACTGCTAGAGGTAGTACCTAAGTTGTTTTAACTTGTTGCAGAGGTATAGAATTTGCTAATTCTGTGCTTCTTCTATAGCTGTAGGAGTCTAGCTAGTGCTAGTAGCTAAAGCACTTATTATGCTAATATCTAAGGTTAATGTAGCTATACTTTGCAGGTAGTAGTAATTACTGTTATAATCCTTGCTCTAGCAAAATAGTATTTTTAGAAGCACTACAGCCTATAGTTATGTAAGGGAGAAGAGAAAGAACTTAGCTAGATTAGGTGTACAGTCTGTCTAGCAGAGTATAGGTAGGGTGAAAGTAAAGAAGGCAGATTGTAGTTTAACCTAGCATCTGTATAGTAAGCTAGTAAACTAATCTAGGAAGGATAGAATAAGAGGTATATATAATGCAAGATATACAAGGCAGCAATATCCTCTTTAAAAAGGTATTAGTGCCTCTTAGTTTATTATATGTAAAGACTAAACAGTAATTACAACCTTTTAGCTATAGTTGTAAGCAAAACTATATACATTTAATAGCATGCAATTGCATGTTTTTGCATGCTTATTCTAAAGCTTGTTAGTGTGCATTTAGTTGCATGCTTGTGCATGCAGCCTGCTCTTCCTTATTAGACAACGCATTCCGCCGCGCATTAGTCTAGCAGCTGAACCTATTTGTCATCTGTTGGTTCACGTGATCTTTTAAGCGCGGGGTTAAGAACTTTCTATCCTTAATTGTTTAAACTGTAGAGCACTGCTAATTAGTTGCTTATAGTCTAATTGTAGGTTGTAACATAAGTTAGTTTAAAGTTTTTTATAGTAAAAAAATTAAGTATTAGTTTTTAACTATAATCGTGTTTAGACTTTAGTAGTTAATATAAAACCAAAACTTTTTTTTAAGGTTCTTAATAAATAATATAAAAAACACTTCTTATAAAAAATTAGCTTAGATAAAAGTTATTTTATAATTATATTTATGTTATATTAGAAGTTTATTAAACTTAGTTTAAAAAAAGACATATAATAAGTTATAGTAGTTCTAGAGAACTACTATCTTTAAGTTAGTAATTTTTTAAAAGGCTAAAGCTTTATCTATATTAGTAATTATAATTATAAAGATTTTATGTTATTAAGTAAAAGTTATAAATAATGTAGACTTTATATAGTAAATGTTTATTTATTATTCTAGTTTTAAGTTGTGTCTATATTAAGTAATTTAAAAATTTAATATAAAATTTTAAAAAAATGTTTTAAGCTTAAGTAATTATTAAATAATTTTATATAGTCTATTTTAGTAAAAAGCGCAACTAGTTAGTCTAGTTTAAGTAGTTAGTTTTTAAGTTACTAAAAAAGAGTTCTAAAAGCTCTTTATATTAAGTGGAAATTAAGTGTTATCTAAATGTAGGTATAAGCATATTACTTAGCATTAAAAAGAGGTAAAGTGTAAAACTTATTTTTAGTAATTAAAAGCTACTTTATGCTAATATAACTGTAGTTACTTTAAAATTAAGTTATATTATTTAGTGTTAGTTATATAAGGCTTAATCTACTTTTTATAATTTTAGTAAGTAATTATAATAGTAGTAGTGTAAAAGATAGAGTTATTTTTTAATTTATTTTCTATTAAATCTAGTAAAAGTAAATTATTTAAGTAAGTAGTGTTAAATAAAAATTTAGTGTACACGCTAGTTTTTTATTAACATAACTTATGTTATTTGCTTTAAAGTTAATAAAAGCCTAAATTAAAGCAAATATACTACTTTATTAAAAGTGTATAGAAATGTTAACTTAGTTCTTTTAGTTATTAGTTAAAAATTTAGTTTATAAGTTTATAAAAATATAGTATTAAATTAGTTGTAAAGTCTAACTTAGCATTAAAATAAGCTTTTTTATAAGTTTATACTACTATAACTGTAGCTACACTAGAAGTAGCATAGAGAACTAAAGTTAAAAAATAAGTTAAAGTTTTTATAAAAAAAAAACTAAAATTGTCTGTACGCAGCAGCAGCGTCACAGTTTAGATACAAGCTATCGCGCACAAGCAGGATCACGTATCTATGTTACATAATGCTTGTGCGCAAACCTCTGTGCACAAACATCTAGATATCCCCCTTTTTTTCTATATAAAAAAAAGATAAGAGTAATAGAACTAGAAACATGTTACCTTTACCTTACCTACTTTATACACTATGTATACTGTACACTACTTTTACTTTTACTACTTAAGTGCTTATACTATAAGTAGCTAGCTATTAAAGCCTATTTAACACTAATTAGTAGTTAATTTAATTAACTATAAATTAGTAAAAGTAATAATAAAGTACTTACACTTTATAAAGTACTTTATTTTATTACTTATTTCTTAAAAAAAGTAATAATAAAGCATTTACACTTTATAAAGTACTTTATTTAGTTACTTGTTTTTTAAGATAGTAGATTAATTCTTTACATTATATAGTAAGCTCTACTACTATATAAAGTAAAAAGAAGATAGTGTAAGATGCACACTAAAGCTATTAAAGCTATACAACTTAGTAGCTAGATAATAGTAGATTAATCCTTTACATTATACAGTAAGCTCTACTACTATACAAAGTAAGAAGGAGATAGTGTAAGGCGCACACTAAAGCTATTAAAGCTGCACAACCTAGCAGCTAGATAATAGCAGTACCTGCGTAATCTACTAGAAAAGTAATTAACTATACTATTATAATAAAATTCTACTAGTAACTAATAACTTTATGTAATAATAAATAAAATAAAATAAAAATTCTATTATATAAATAACTTATAAAGAATATAAAGATATTAAAGGTAACACTATAAAATAAAACTAACTTAAAGTACTAAAATAATAAGATTAACATATTAAAAGCTTTAATAAGCTTATAAACTTAATTATATATAAGTTATATAATTACTAATCTACATAGTTATAATAACTTAAAAGGGCGCTACTTTTCTAAGTTTATATATAAAAGATTTTAAAAAATAAACACTATAAAACTTCTTAGCACTTAGCTGCGCGTTTAAAAAGAAGCTTATATAAGTGCTAAAAAATAAAAGAATTACACTATAGCTAGGTAATAAAGGTACCTAAGCCTAGAAGCTGTATAATATAGCATAAAAAAAGTAATTATACTAAAAAAGCTTTATATATAACTTTTATTACTATATAAGGCTTTACATAAAAGTAGACTAAACATAATGCTGCTAATAACATTAAACATACTAGTATTACCTACTTCTACACTTTAGCTAGCACTACACTAATTACTATATAAACAATACATGCTACTTTACCTAACGCCTGCTTCACACCTTTAATTGTACACACTACTGCCTGCAGTAGTGTATACACTACTAATAGTACCTACACAATCTATACTACATTACAACTTATATAAACTTCTACCTTAGAAAGAAACTGCTATAGAAAAACTTTTAGTAGATAAAATTATATAATTTTAAAAAGCATAAAAAAATAATAACTATATAAGTTAACTATATAATATTTTTATAAATAAAATAAAGACTTTTATAAATTTATGTTAATAGCTAGATATCTAAAAAACTTAGTATATAAATATCTTTCTAGATATTCTAAAAGGTTAGGTAAATATGTACTATATGCATAACATAGGCTTTAAATATAACTAGAAGCATTTATACAACACTTTAAGTAGTTACTTTAACACTAATGTAAACTATAGCTAGTACTAGATAGACTAGATAATAATAACTTTTATATAATACTAATAAAAGAACTCTAATAAAAGTTTATATAAAGTCTTTAAAATAATAATTAATTAGCTTATGCTTATAACGTACCTAACAGGTTGGCCGGCCACACGGGTTAGCTGGCCACTTTTGCCAAGCCCCCACCAAACTCTACCTATCTACATAATGCCTTAACAACAACACTAGATTAAATCTTCTAAAGAACGTTAGATACAGCTTGCTCTTTAGGCTTTTAAATAAGACTTAAAACTCTTCTTAGAACGCGCTGCAGCTATCTATAATGTCTCTTACACAACACTAAGCAATTAACGCGCTAGACAGCCTTTATAAGCAGAATGCTAGCCTAAATTAAGAAATCTAACTAAGCTTAAAAAGAAGGTAGTTATTAAGTACATACTTAAGCTTATTACACACAGATTTCCCTCTAGGCTTGCAGCTGTAGCTAATATAGCTAATTCCTTGCCTGTAAAGCGCAATTTAGGCTAGGTTAGCTTAAACTAGACTAGTATGTAGGTTAAGCACTGCCCTAAGTTTATAATAAAGTTTAATTAAAGGTATAATTATAAAAGAGCACTTTATAAGGATCTAGAGGTTATCTAGGGCTAGTTTTGCCTAGTAGCTAATATAAAAGCTAAGTACAGTATCTAGGATAAAGATAGGTATAACTTTAACAAGTTAGGCTTTATAATAAGCTAGATATTAACTAGAGCAGTTGTTACAGCTTTAAAGAGATAAAGACAGCTAAAGGCACTATAGTAAGGTAATAAGAAGTAGACAACAGTTATCTAGAGCATTAACATAATAAAGTAGGCTATAAGATTATAAAGCTTTAAGCAGTAAATAAGGCTGCCACATAACATAGATTACATAAAAGGAAGTAAATTTAGGTAAAAAAGACTTTAATAGTTAAGAATAGAGCTTGTCTAACTGCTCTAAAGAAGTTTAGAGCGCGTAGTAATAGGAAAAAGCTAAAGACACAGGTGCGCGCTAAAGGAGGTAAGCTAAGTTAAAGGCAATGTAGGTAGTGTAATTAAACTAGGCATAACTTGCGTATATGTAAGTAAGTAGTAGAAGTAGACTCTAAATAATATCTTATGTTGTATTACTTTATACAGGGCTAAAGTAGGCTGTTTTGCGAGAGAATAGGGTGGTTTTAGTGGGGGCTTGGCAAAAGTGGCCGGCCAACCTGTGTGGCCGGCCAACCTGTTAGGTACGTTATAAAAAGCACTAAAAATAAAATTCTAAGAAGATGTTTTACTGCACACTACTATTATATAAGCCTATTAAGAATAACTAGAACTAGAACATGCTATGTTTACTATTAAGCTTTTATATAAAGCCTTATTTAGCAACTTACAGGCATTACTCTAAGTTACTATAGACTAAAGGGTAAACTAATACCTTTAAAAACTGCCTAATGCATACTATATAAACTACTAATATAACTTTACATAATAAAAGTCTACACAACAAGAAGAAAGCTTCTCTTTATGTAGAAAAAAATAATATAGAAAATTTTTATTTAAGTTTAAGCTATAATTTAGAGATAACTGTATGCAGATAAAAAAGTGCTTTGTCTACTATAAAAAAAAATGTTAGTTATTAAACTACTTTTATAATAATTATACATAAGCAAAGAACTAGTATATTACCTTATATAAAGATTTTTATAATAAGACCTTATTATATAAAGCTATTACCTTATATATTTAAAACTTTAGAAGTTACTTTAAAAAAGAGAATAATTTGCATAATATAAAAAAAATAATATAAAAGAGTAAGAATGCTAAGAAAGCTATTAACTACTTTACCTTTACTACCTATCTACACTATATAACAGGAGAGGACATCTACAGCATTAAACCTAAGAAGTATGCTCAGCAGTTTATTCTTAACAACTAATACTATATGGTATACTAAGGCAAACTATAAGACATAGGCGTAGTAAAAATCTCTACTATTAGCAAGTTTTAACTTAAGGCGTACATATAAAAGAACCTATGTATAAAAATTAATTAGATACCTAGCTAAATAGATATTAGCTTTAAAGGCTAGACACTAAAAAGATTAATTAGTACTATATAAATTTAGAACCTAATTATTCTAGTTACATACTACATCTTAAAAACTCTAACACTATTCCTACTATTACTAGCAGATGCTAACTAACTTAAGGTATACTTTAATAATGTTTTAAATATTATTATATGTAAAAATAAAACTACTATACTTATTATATAAAAATAAGGACACTTTTTTTTTAATATTAGTAAAAAAGAATTTATGTTTTTTTTTTAAATTAAAACTTTACTACCTCTACTGCTAATTTAGACACCCCTGCATAGAAAAACTCTAGAAAATGCTAACTAGCGCTAGCTACAACATTAATGCTGCAGTGCTAGAAGAGATTAAAAAGTTTTACTACCTCTGCTAATTATATAACTAGGCCTTATAAAGATTTAAGTTTATAATTAAAAATAACACCTACTTTAACTATAAAGTTATTATTAATATTATATAAATTAATAATAAAGATGTTCTATATGTTATTAATATAAATATATTATTTTAGGCTCTACATTCCTAAAATCTATGTCTGCATAAGATACCTAGGATGTACTATGTAAATGCTAGATTAACACTTATTAAGAACCCTTAGACTATATTATGCATAACTTTAGTATAAACTTTGCTTTAAAAATTTTTTAAGCTTATATAAAGATTATAGAAGCTATATATAAGTAGATGCCTATAAAAGCATATTAGGCAGTTAGAAAAGTTAAGCATGTGCATATACCTCTTTAATAAGTGTTTAACATCCTAAAGACTAAGCTAGGTAACTGTATAGATAATAAGGCTATTTTATAGATAGCAGTTAAAGCTCTAAACAACATATACATATGTATACTATATTACAGAATCTAGCTTGTAGTGCCTTTGTGAAACGTTTCTATCTATTATCTATGTACTACTAACTGCTAGAGGTGGGTGCTGTTTAATTCTACTAAAAACCTAAATGTAGCTAGCGCTTAATGCTAGCTAAGTACTACAATGCTATTCCTAACTACCTACAAACTATATGTATGTATACTATATTACAGAATCTAGCTTTTAGAGCCTTTGTGAAACGTTTCTGTCTATTATCTATGTACTACTGTTAGCTAGAGGTGGATGCTGTTTAATTCCACTAAAACCCTAAATGCGGCTAGCGCCCCTTGCTGTTTTGCTAAACAAACCTCTTACTAAAAACAGTTAAGACCTTACTAGTGCCTACCTTTTAACCACTCTCTCTTCTGCCACAACGCCTATATAGCTTAACCGCCGCCTGCCTATAGCTTTTGAACCTGTTTTCGTCCCTTTGCGCTAAAAAAATCTTACTGTCCCAGGTCTAACCTTATGCCTGTTTCTGCGGTTTATATTGAACCATCCCCTATTGGGGTTGTAGTTTGTAACAGCTAGGTAATGCGTCGGGGTAAAATGGGTCAGTCGTGAGGTGGGTTTTGGCTGCTCTCGAAATTCACTGATATAGTGATGAATTATAATGTTTTCGTCCCTCAGATTGGTCGCTCTCGAAGCTAACTCGAACCAGACAACTCCCTATAGCAAAAATGATGATAGAGCTCAGCCTCGGTTCCTATATTCCAACCAATCGTTCCGAGATTTATTTTCGACAGAACATGCAAGCAAACTCGAAAACTAACATTTCGTGCATCTAATTGGCTCGATACCGACAGATTGCATGGCGGTGCTGGGCACTGCCCCGGCATCACAACATCGCGCATCCCTGACTGCATCACCGGGGCGGATGATCTCATTGGCCCTTAGTAAATCCTTCAAAGCCAAGCGCCATCTTGAATCCTAGTCAGGCAATTTCAGCCTCAACTGCCGGCGTAGAAGGTGGAAGTTGGCAAGGGTCGGGGAATTCACTGCAGCTGAACGCTGCGACAATTCTCCGCCTCAACCCGCATTCGTCAATAGCATCGGATACTTCCGCGCTGCTCCAGCCTCCACGAACAACTTCTGTTGCGGGACAACCACTGGTGAAGACTCTCTGCGGTTTCTACTCCGCCCTGTTTTGCCCAGAAGCTTGAAGGACACAAAACCCAGCCACATTGCGGCTTCTAGAACACCTAGCCGCCCCCTCCACAATGCAGGACAACGCCATTATGTGGTCACTCTTCTTGGCCTTTTCCTAATGACTGCAGACGAACGGGCGTTTCCTGGCGCCTTTTGGCCCCTAGCGACACACTGTGGAGCCCCGATTCTTTTGGATAAGTAAGAGCTGTAAGAAGCACGAGGTGGAAAGTCAGTCATTCACTCACATACGACTTCACCGGTACACTCGATAATCACCACCGACAATCGCTTCTACCAAGAATTCAGCCCGTCACTTCCAACACGCTATTCATTCCCTTCTCCCCGACCGATATCTTCAAAAAGCCGAAAGACTCCGCATTCCAACAAACCATCACGGTCACCACTCTAACCCAACCAGCCACAATCCCCAACCACAACCATGGGCTACAAAGAAACCTTTAAATTCGACTCTGTCGACTACATGATCAAAGTCTATCGCATGACCGACGCCGAACTCGTTGGCCGCGAAGCCGCCAAACAACGCAAAGGTATCGGCCACGGCACAAAAATGACCTTCGGCGCCGCAGGCACCCTCGTCACAGCCGGTGGTTCGGCCCTCGGCGCCATATACAGCGGCCGCCAACTCTACATAGCGGCCAAGAAACTGGAAATAATACGCGACGAATTGAAATCTAGAGGTATACACTGCACGGATCTGTCGGCGACGGATAGGAATGTCACGATGGGTGTCAACGCCGTGATTTGTGTTGCGTCGTTCGGGATCGCGAGTTTCGCCACTGAGCCTTTGGCAGACTGTGTCACGGAGGCGCTTGTGCCGTCGTCTTCGGGGTTGTCGTTGGATGTGGTTCCGGCGGCGATTGCCAGCAATGTCGCTGGGTGCGCGCAAGATCTTGGTTTCGATACTGGCGTCGCGCAGTCGGCGCTGCAGTCGGGGATTTCCATGCCCTCGGGGGCCGCATACGAAGGCGTGCTGAGCTTCAAGAAACAGACGGTGCTTGCTGATTCGAAAGATTGCTGTCCGATCACCAGCGCAGCGAAAGATAATGTCTACGCCGTCACGCGCACGCGTGGAGTATCGTGTTATCATTGCCACAAGGCGATTGAGCGCCAGTCGCAGTGGTTCTATCGTAAGTACCCAATATCCTGCTTACCTCTGTACTTGAAGAACTAACGTTGCGCTACTAGACTGCTGGTTGTGCTGCGATTGGAACAGTTCGACGGGGCCGGACAAGTTTAAGAGTTATAATTCATGTGTGGAGTGCTATGAAGCTGGAAGTCACTGCCCTGTAGATTGCCATATCCTCAGGAAGGTTACACCCGGGACGCGGAATCGCAAGTAATCACCGGAGTCGAGGCCGAGTCCGAGGCCGCCCACGGTACCTTTACCCTCCATTACCGCGAGCACCAGAAGGGCAACGAGACACCCACCAACCCCATCGCCTCCACCTTCGCCTGGACACAAAGTCTCGTTAGGATGGCGAGCTCGACCACACTCGAGGTCGTTTTTCAAGGGTTCGAGTCATTCCTGTTTGGCCGACAGGAGAGTTGAGTGTTGTAATTGGAGGAAATTCAGCAAGACGACAAGAACTCGTTTGAAGCTGAATGTTTTTGTGTGGCGCATGTGATACCCGAAAGACGTTTAGAGCATAGAGCGCATTCTGTTGAGAATTGGGATATAGGTGTATGGCGTTTGGATGGTGTCCTAGACTTCCCTCCGCAAATCTGACGTTTTTATCCCTTAGACTTTCCAAGAAGCAAGTTAAGTCAAGCCGGCTGGCTAGCTTGAGTGGAGATTAATAAGTTAATAAGCAGCTTAACTTAATTACATAATTAAGCTAAGATAGGTAGCTTGCTTATAGTTTAATTTAATAGCTTGTTAACCTATACTATAAAAGTTCTTAGTGTTAAGTCTTGTAATTGTTACTACTCTAGCTGCTAAGGTTGTACAAAAGCTTTATCTTGTTGTCTGTTATTATTAACTTAGCTGCGACTCTAACTGTGAAGCTATGTGAGGCACCAGAGACATGAGGAACTGCATTGTATTGCTAAAGGAGGGCAACTACGGGTTTATATAGTACTAGATGAACCCATCATGTGACTTAAGGCCACCAATAGCTCTAGGCTGCAGCAGGTGGCATTGCTAGGCAGCAGTACGCTAAAGGAGTGTTGGTGGCTAGCGCATGGACAGCTCCGTAACTGCAAACATTAGGGCTAATATAGGGACTCTTTAGATAGGATCTAAGCAACCTAAGATAGAACAATTTATAGAATTGTTACACTACTCTCCCCCCCCTCTATAGGCTAATAGTCCTTATCTATAGTGTGTAGAAAATATTTAGAACTAATTTAAAACTAATTTAGATAAGATATAATAAGTACAACTATCTTAACTAAAATTTCCTATTACTAAGAAATAGACTAAAAACCTAATACTAATATAATGCCTTTATTATAATGTTTTTGTTTAGTAGTAACTAGCAGTATAGTTATTATTAATGTAGTAAATTTATTATTTATAGTAATAAGTGTTTACTTATCTTACTTATATAGTCTAGTTAATGTTGTTAGTTTCTTCTTTAGCTATTATCTAAATCTTTACTTTATAAGTATTATTATGCACCTAACATCCTATAGCTTAGTCTACTAACTAATTATAGTATTAAAGAAAATTACTATGCTGCTCTGCCCCTCTTCTAGAGCCTCTTTAGAGGTGTTTTAAGTTATCTACTTTTAGGCTGCCTACACTCTTACCTACAGCCTTTAAGTTAAGTTTTTTTATTAGTTTTTTAAATTAAAAAAATGTAAATATTACACCTTATATAATAAAAAATGTAACTTTATATAAATATAGTTTAATACTACTAGGGTATAGTTTACTAACGCGCGCGTAGGTTCTTTTATATTATAAAAAAAAATCTTAGTTTTTTAAAGCTATTTTAAGCTATAAGCAGCAGCCTAAAACATAAAAAGTAAAAAGAATAAAAAAAGGCTTTTAAAGCTATTTTAAAGTTTACTTAGAACCTAGTGTAGGTAGCATAGGTTGTAAAGAGCTAGGAGGCTAGGCTTTCTACAGCTAGTGTTTAAGTAGCCTTATTCTACTAAAACACTAAGCTGCTCTATTAGGTTTTAGCTCTAAAGGCTTTAGTGTTTAACCTTTAAGCAGACATTACAGCGCTCTTAGGTAGCTAAGAATAAAGTAAAGAGAGTTTAAAAAGAGTCTAGAGAGAAGAGAGAAGAGGAGAGAGAAGAGAAAGAAGGGTAGAGAAGAAAAAGAAGAGTCTAGAGGTGTCTAACAGCTTACTATTAGACCTCTCTAGCACTATGTCTATAAAGTTATAATACTATTATGTATAACTATAAATTAACTTTTTACTTTTATACTTTATTATTTACTAAGTAATCTATGCCTTCTACACTAGCTTTAAAAGCTTTAATTTACTTATGTAAAGCTTTTAAAAGTTTTAGCTAATTTAAATGCTTATTATAAAAAGCCTTTAGTTTATAAGAAAAACTTATAAAATTTAAAGCTTTATACTAGACTAGATTAGAGTTATGTTCTACTTATTTTACCTAGTACTTAAGCATTTTTTAATAAAGTTTACTAGCAAGTATTTTCTCTACTTCCTACTTCTCTACTCTATTAATAGTAATTCTAGGGGTTTTTAAGGTTTTATTTTAGAAGTAGATCCTAGGGGTCTTTATAAACTATATTTAGTGCAAAGACGTTATGTATCTTTAACTTTAAAAGTAGCTTTAGATAGTATAAGTTTTTAACTTATTTAAGTACCTTAAAAAGCCCTTTTTATTATTTAGATAGTTTTTAGCTAGGTTTTTAAACAGCTAGGTTTTTAGTGTTTAGGTAGACTATGTTACTAACTTTCTAGTTAACTAGCTAGTAGTAGCAGTTAACTACAGTTTACATCTAATCCTAGGCTTTTTCTATATAGGTCTTAGCTAACTTCTAGGCTGCATACATGTAGGTTGCTAATACTAGAGCATTCTTATAATTTAGCTTATCTGTGGCTGTAATAGGTTCTATAGAATGTTTCTAGTCCTAGCTTTTACATAGTTTAGAGCTATATAAGACTTAATATAAAGACATTTTAATTATTATATAAAGTAAAGTTATCTAAGCCTAATTAATTAGAGGTAGTAAGAAACTCTAGTTATCTTAGTAAAAAAATATAAAAGGCCTTAGTCTTTAATTAATATACTTATTTATAATCTCTATTTAGCTATTTATTTCCTTATAATAGGCAGTAAAAAGCTTAACTTTTATGCTTAAAATTTAACAGAATTTAGACTAGAAGCTAGATATAAACTAAAGTCCCTAGTTAAAGATAATAGTTTTAGGTATATAGCTAAAATAGTACACTTATTAAATAAACAAGGTAGCTATTTTTTAGGCGTTAATTATTTTATAGCAAGGAATAAAAATAGCTTATTTAAACATGTAATTAATTATAACTATAATTTAGTTATAACTAGACTTGTCTTTAAAAAAGTTTTTAAAGTTTATACATAAGTGCTGCATTAGTTAATTAAGGATTAAAAGCAGGTAAATAAACCCTAAGGTTTAAGTTTATTTTAGATAAGCTTTATAACAGAGAAGGCAATTCTATACATATTATTTATAAGTAGCCTTTATACTTTTTTAGTAGTACTTTTAGAACAGTAACTAATAGGTCTTAGTAGCACTAGAGTGTGCTAAAGATACTTAATTATAAACTTTTTAGATAAGTTAAGTACACAGTAGCAAGTCTACTAAAACATATAAATAGTTAATATAAAAAAGTAATTTATTTTCTATTAAATAACAGCAAGGTAAAAGTTTTTACTTTTATGTAAAAGAAGCTTAATTCTTTTAAAGTAATATGTTAATTAATTTTAAAGAATTTAAAAATATAACCTAGTTTAGTCCTTTTATAACATTTAGTAAAGTTGCTTAAGTTATTGTTTAAGTAATATAGTACTAGGCTAATTTTTTATTAATTTAGAGGTAGAGTTAGTGTAGTCTAAGTAAAACTCTTAACTAGTTATTAGTTTAAGCTGCTTTTAAATTTTCTATGTCTTGTTTATAATAGCTAAGAATGTCTGCTCTAGTGTTATTCTTACTAAAAGTGTACTTAATTTCAAAGTAATACTAAGCTAACTTTTTAGCCTAATAGACTTAACAAGCAATTAGCACCTTTATTATTATAAAGTACTTTAATAACTAATAATTAGTATATACTAAGGTGCTTGTTATTACTAATGTAAGCTTAACTTTTTATTATTTAAACATAGTAATAATTATAAATAGCTTTTTATTATGTATTTCTTAGTTTAGCTTTAAACTAGATAGAACTTTAATATAGAATAAAATAAAGCACTAATTTCTATTAGCATGTTTTAAGGATAGGACTTCTACTACTACTCTATTAAAAGTGTTAGTTTTAATTTTAGTTTATAACATAAAGTTAAAATAGTAAAACATAGGTATTTTTAGTAGCTTAAACTTTAGCTTTTTAAAAGCTATATTACACTCTAAAGTTTATATAAAAAGAGTAGTAAGGCTTTAAAGTGTAATAATTAGTTTTACTATATAAAATTCTTTTAGAATAAATTGTTAATAAAAACTAGGAAAGCCTAAGAAAGATTTTACACTTATTATAGTAGTAAGCGCTTACTAGTTGCGTAGCACTTTTACTTTCTATAAGTTAACCTCTAGTCCTTTATTTAAAAGTATATAGCTAAGATACTTTGTTTAAGTAATATAAAATTTACTTTTTTTAATCTTTACTTATAATCTTGCTTACTAGAGCCTCTCTAAAACCTTTTTAATATAAAGTATATAAGTTACTTTATTTTTAAAGTAAATAAGAATGTTATTTAGATAAGTAATATAAAAGTTATCTAAGTAGTTAATTAATATGTTATTTATATAGCGCTAGTAAGTTACTAGGCTATTACATAATCTAAAAAGTAGAACTTTATACTTATATGTTATATATTATGTCTAAAAAGTAGTACACTTTTTAGAGCTTAGGTTTATCCTAATTTTGTTAAAAGCTATGTAAATATTAAACTTTATAAAAATAGCTACTTTTATAAGTCTTAATAAGAGTTTGTCTATACATAGTATTAAATATATATTTTTATAAGTAATAGCATTAAGTTTATAGTAATTAACATAAATATATAAGTTACTATTTAGTTTCTATACATAAAAAATAAAAGATAGAAAAGGGCTTTAACTTTACTTAATAAAGCTATATTTTAAATTATTTATAATATACTTTTTTATTACCTCTAGTTCCTTAACATTCTATTTGTACAAAGGGCTGTAACTGTTAAAAAGAGGTTCTGTAAAGACAATCTTATAGTTATATAAGCAATATGCTAGTAATTAGTAGGCTACAGTGTAGCTAAATATGTCTTAGTACTAACAGTATTTAGATAGTAATTAAAGGTTTACTAATACTTTAGTTTTATATTTATTATCTAATAGTAAGGCTTACTTATCTTTAATTAAACACTTAATTTTATAAATAAAAGTTAAAAAGAACTTATTTTTTTTATATTAAAATAAAAAGCATTTACTAAGATAAGAGTAATAGTAGGGGAATAAATGTTCTTTAGACCTATTCTAGACTTTTTAACAGATAGGCAGATTAATAATTTAAGTGTCTTTAGACTATAGGTAATAAAAGAGCAGTATTGTCTGTACGCAGCAGCAGCGTCACGGTCTGGATACAAGCGATCGCGCACGAGCAGGACCACGTATCTATGTCACATGATGCTTGTGCGCGAACCTTTGTGCGTAAACATCTAGATATCCCCCTTTTTTTTTATATAGAGGAAAGACAAGAGCAATAGAACTAGAAACATGTTGCCTTTACTTTACCTACCTTATACACTGTGCACACTATACACTACTCTTACTTTTACTACTTAAGTGCTTATACTATAAGTAGCTAGCTATTAGAGCTTATTTAACACTAATTAGTAGTTAATTTAATTAACTATAAATTAGCAAGAGTAATAATAAAGTACTTACACTTTATAAAGTACTTTATTTTATTACTTATTTCTTAGAAAAAGTAATAACAGAGCACCTACGCCTTATAAAGTACTTTATTTAGTTACTTATCTTTTAGAATAGCAGATTAATCCTTTATATTATATAGTAAGCTCTGCTACTGTATAAAGTAAGAAGGAGATAGTATAAGACGCACACTAAAGCTACTAAAGCTGTACAACCTAGCAGCTAGATAATAGCAGATTAATTCTTTACATTATACAGTAAGCTCTACTACTGTACAAAGTAAGAAGAAAATAGTGTAAGGCGCACACTAAAGCTATTAAAGCTGTATAACTTAGTAGCTAGATAATAGCAGTACCTATGTAATCTACTAGAAAAGCAATTAACTATACTATTATAATAAAATTCTACTAGCAACTAATAACTCTGTGTAATAATAGAAAGAATAAGAAATAATTTTTATTATATAAATAACTTATAAAAGATATAAAGATATTAAAGGCAACACTATAAAATAAGACTAGCCTAAAGTACTAGAATAATAAGATTAACATGTTAAAGGCTTTAATAAGCTTACAGACTTAATTATATATAAGTTATATAATTACTAATCTATACATAATAACTTAAAAGAGCGCTACTTTTTTAAGTTTATATATAAAAGATTTTAAAAAATAAATACTATAAAACTTTTTAGCACTTAGCTACACATTTAAAAGGGAGCTTATATAAGTGCTAGAGAATAAAGGAATTACACTACAGCTAGGCACTAAAGGTACCTAAGCCTAGAAGCTGTATAATATAGCATAAGAGAAGGCAATTGCACTAGAAAGGCTTTATACATAACCTTTATTACTGTATAAGGCTCTGCACAGAAGTAGACTAAACATAATGCTGTTAATAACACTAAACGTACTAGCATTACCTGCTCCTACACCTTAGCTAGCACTACACTAATTACTGTACAAACAATACATGCCACCCTACCTAACGCCTCACGAGTGTGTTGTAAGGTCTAAGGAGCTCGATAGAACTCTGGGCTGACCATATACTGTACGAGAAAGGAGCTATGCCTAATGAATAGTGCAGTACATGGGTATGATATCGCGTGAGACACGTGCGACACCTTTGACACCCTGCGTACAATTGTGACCTCTTTGTCACACCCTACCACGTTAAAGTCGCTCTTTTGCAGCACTTTAGGTATCTTTTAAGACTAATCCTGACCTTTTGGTCTAAAGAGGCGACTTAAAGTCTCTACTTCACTAGTCGCATTAATCGCGACCTCTACAATCTCCTGAGCACGCTACCAAAGCTCTCAGTCGTGCACCTCAAGGACAAGCTCGTCCACCGCAAGGACATATTCGTCCACCGCAAGGACATACTCGTCCACCTCAAGGACATACTCGTCCACCGCAAGGACATACCTGTCTACCTTAAGGACAAACTTGTCCACCACAAGGACTACTGTCGCAACATCTAACTACGTCATCAATATGACAGACTCCATTGATCTGCTAGTCTCAAAGACTACAATCATACTCAACACAACCAATGACTGGGACCGATGGATCTACCTCCAAAAGTCAGTCGCACAACAGCTGTTTGTATGGGAATACTGCAACCCAGAGCTCTCAGCAGCCGAGGTGAGGATACTAGGAGACGAACCAGTCGAACCAACATACGACGATCATCAATCCGGCGCTACTAAACCATCTGAAATGGATGCGAAAAACCTATCCGACTATACCGCCGACCACAATCAATGGGAGCGCAAAATTACAGAATACAAGACCCTGCGCAAATCTCTAGCTAGGATGGGCGCAGAGATCTCTCGTACAATCGCACTCCAGCACTACTTCCTGATTGAGGATCACAATGATGCCTGCAACAAACTCGTAGCGCTCAAACGTCAACTAGCACCAACCAGCCCCAATCGCCAAAGGATACTTATAGAGCAATACCGAGCTCTTCAAAAGAAACCACACAAGGATTTTAACGCATGGCTGAGCGAATGGCTACAAACTGTCAGGCAGGGCAGAAGAGCGAATCTTCCAGATGTCCAGGGTACCCACGCGCAAACTGACTTTCCTCGTACTATTAAGCCTCTAGCACCAGAGTTCGCAGCCAGCGCACTGCTCTATATCATAGAGAAAGAGGACTGCAATGATCTTGCATCAATTCCAAGCCTAGAAGACTACATCTCTCAATACCGCACCTGGCACCGCACTATGAACCCTGTGGCAGCTTCAATAGGATCATTCGCTACCCTAGGCATTGCAGGGACAAACCAGAATCGGTCTAGGTTCAAACCTCTATGCATATGCGGCAGCACCCATTGGTTTAACGAATGCAAATATTTGAACCCTACTACCCGTACGAAAGGATGGAAACCAGATTAATCCACCCAGCAGAAGGTCAATCAGGCCCGAAAAGACCCTAATATTAACTCAAAAGTGCAGGCTGCTCTAGAGGGGGACAAGCAGCGGCGAGAGAAACAATAAAGACAGCAAAGCGCTCTAACACCCATCAATTTTGATGATGGCGAGCTCCATAGCTCAACTCCGCAATTAAATGCTCTGCAGCAGGTCTTCTGTCGCACGTGTCTCACGCGATATCATACCCATGTACTGCACTATTCACTCATTAGGCATAGCTCCTCTTTCGTACAGTATATAGTCAGCCCAGAGCTCTATCGAGCTCCTTAGACTTTACAATACACTCATACAATCCACTTTGTTTAGATCTCACTACCTTGTCGACTCGCTTCCCATATGACCCCTTCTCAGCTCATGCAAGATCTTCAGCACCTCTGTCGCTATACCAAGCCTCATCAATCGTTGGATACTAGATCCTGGCTCAAACGCGCACATCTGCAACAACACCCAATACGGCTGGACCTATCGACGCGACGCAATGCCTGGAGAGATCGTATACGCTGGCCGCGAAGCTCTACCTATCACTAGCTGGGGAGACGTCCACCTAAACTTTAGTCAATACACCTGCAGGACTCTCCACTATCAAGCTCACACATGTCGCATACGTCGAGGGCTTCTTTGCCAATGTACTAGGTCTCGCACGATGCAGATCCCTAGACATCCACTTCGACTCTGGTAGAGACGCGTTATACCAAGGGTCCTCAGAAAACATCATTTGCAAACTCACCTACCAAGACGGACATTGGCTCATTGACGCAGAGGAGATGGAGCGAGCAGAGCTCTCCACCTTCAGCTCTCGGCTTCAAAGCTCCTCTCCCGAGCTAGTCACCCTAGCCACTAAGCTGAAAAGGATCTATCATCGTCCATCGCGCGAGGAGCGACGCCCTATCATCACCACCCGCAAGGAAGCCCACAAGCTTATGGGTCACATAGGTATGGAGACAGTCAATCATCTGGAGCAAAGCGTACAAGGAATCAGAATACAAGAGCATGGACGTAAGTACGACGGAGCCCTAACACTCAAAGACTGTCAAACATGCATTGAAACCAAAATCAAGAAGCAGATTAGATACACTTCTTTTAATTAAAAACTCTCTATAAGATTTATAGCCTACTTTAAGTGTACCTTATCTCGCTCTGGCAGCTAGATCTAGTGTGTAAGATAGGCTAGGTTGTAGTTAGCAAGATGCTCTAGCTATCTTATGCAATTAAACTAGCTAGTCTTGTCTCCTACTATAAACGCTTAAGCTAGTAGACTCTCTCTACACACTAGCTACATCTAGTAGACTTAATGTTGTTGCACGCTACAGCTTTACTGTCCCTGTGTACATGCTTATCAGCGCTTGTTAGCACCTGCTGCCTGTTAAAAACATCTCTATAGCCTGCACACATAAGCTGTTGCTGTGTTTAAGCATCTTCTGTTCCACAGATCTATGCTCTACAGTATCCCCACATGTAGTATATACACCGCTCTAGGGTAATTAACCCCTGTCTCTAGCGCTAATGTAGCTACAATTGGCTTGCTGTTGCTAACCTACTGCTCTACCTACTTAGCGCGATTAGAGACGTCTACGTAATAGTATTTACATCTAAGCTCTTCTACTATCCTCTAACACTGTTCCTTGCTGCAGCAGTACACTACGCTCTTCTCTTCTATTATAAGCAACAACAACTACTGCTATAAGCTTACTGCAAGTGCTGTCTCCTCTAGCTTGCCTAGTTAACACTATAATACAAAGTATTACATGTTTAGCTAGATAGTGCTTACGCGCACATATATTGCACACTAAACTAGCATGCTAGCCTCTAGTTTACACTCACGCGACAGCAGAAGCGTTGCTATAAGCAGTACTATTAGGCATAGTAGCAACTATAGATTCTTTAGTTTTACTAGCTTCTGCTGCTAGTAGCTTGCTGTAAAGATAAGATAACACTTGTCTACTACCACCTGCCGCAGCATCCCCTTTATGCTTAGCATAGTTGCGTACCCTAAGAAGTTCCCTTTGCTTGTAATATTGCTTACAGTGTTAGCGCTAACTACATCTATAGCAGCTAGGTTAGTCTTGCTATACTTCTACTTAATATGCTAGCGTGGCGCGCTGCTAGGTCTTACTATGTTAGAGAGGAGGCTTAGGAAAAAGTTGTAGTAACTTTTTATTAAACTACCTCTTCCCTAATTATAAAAGCTAGGTACTATAGTGTGTAGAGATATACTATAGTGTGCAACGATGTGCTTCCTCTTATGCTGCTAGTTAATACCTAGCTAGCAGTCTTAGGCGCTAGCCTATTACACAGGCATTCTATCTACGCCTACATTCTATGTATAGTATTCTATGCAATTACGTTACTCTAATAAGCAACCCTAGCGCAGAATATAGCATATTGTAGTTGTTATAGCTAGAGATAAACACTGTCTAATTTTACAAAAAGCTTTAATGCAGCTAGCGCGCCTTATAAACTAAGTGTGTTAACTATATTATAGAATCTACCTTATAAAGCCTTTATAAAATGTTTCTGTCTATTTATAAAAGCACTGTAAAGCAGGAAGCATAAAGCGTAGAAGAGGGTATAGAATAGTATTAATAGACAAATTCTTAAGAAGGCTTAGAGGTTTCGTAAGAGGATATATATATATGCTAGAGCACGTGACAGAATGTTATGTGCCTAAGGCTAGGCTAAGAGCTCTCTAGAGAGAGTTTAAAGCATGTTTAAGTTAACTGTAACACTATTATCTACTTACTACTAACTGCTAAAGGTAGATGCTGTTTAATTCTACTAAAAACCTAAACGCAGCTAGCGCCTAATGCTAACTAAGTACTATAATGCTATTCTTAACTACCTATAAACTATATGTATGTATACTATATTATAGAATCTAGCTTGTAGAGCCTTTGTAAAACATTTCTATCTATTATCTACTTACTACTAACTGCTAGAGGTGGATGCTGTTTAATTCTATTAAAAACCTAAATGCAGCCAGCGCCTAATGTTAACTAAGTACTATAATGCTATTCTTAACTACCTATAAACAATATGTATGCATACTATATTACAGAATCTAGCTTGTAGATGTTACGGTCTACGGCTAGACCAGCGTAACTCCACTAGTCGTGCTCCACAGTCTAGCCAGGTTGGAGCAGGGCTCGCTTATGGCCCAGCCGGAGGACACAGAGGCGGCGCAACTACCTGCAGTAATAGAAGAGTGCGCCATCTAATAGAAAGGCAGGCCACACGTCTATTAAGTCTAAGAGAGTTTATAAAGCTGTGCTTAGCAGGCTTACATAAACTTACTCTACTTGTTCTTAGCACCTTTAGACATGTATATAGTTTAGACTTTAAATAACCTTTAGAAGGTGTGTTTAATATTTAGTTTATTCTTTATATAGACTAAGTAGTATTTAGCTTGCTAAAGAGCTATAATACTATTTATATATTTTGCACTATATATACCTCTAACCCTGTCTAACAGGACTGTTTGCACCTAGCTACTATACTGCTGCACACAGGGTAAACTACAATCTAGTCACTCTATCTATCCTCTATTAGCCTAGTAACCTTTACGCAGGACTGTACACCCTACTGTTAGTCCCTATCGCCTAACCTACTCTCTTCTCTTAGAAGTACTATTAACCTAAGTGCTTTTATAAAGTAAAGATTGTAACATTAAACCCTACCTTCTTTTAAAAAGTATAACTACTTAACATAATTTAGACTCTAATATAGCCTACATAGCTCTGTTAGGATCTATAGAAGTTCTTACCTAAAGTAAAGCTATCTTAGTAGAACAGATTAACATAATTTAGGACAACATTAAGAAACTTTAGTAGATTAGTAATAAAATAAACAAACTAGTAAACCTTTAAAAAGAAGTTAAAAACTTTTACTAGAAAGTAGTAAAATTTAATAACTTCTTATTACCTATAAATCTCTAGCAAGCTACTAGCTCTACGCACTAAATACATGCACTATAAGTAAAGCTAGCTAAACTCTAGAACATCTTAACTAAGAAAATAAGCATTATAGCTAAAAAGACTTTTAGACTAGCCTCTTTAAAGCCTTTTAGAGAATCACTAAAGGACCTTTGCCCTTTTTTTACTAGATGCTATCTTTACATGTAATATAATAAAGGAGCATTTTAAACTAATGCAGAAATAATATCTTAGATAGAATTACACCTAGAAGGCCCTTTTATAATTTAGTTCTAGCTACACGCAGATAATTAAATAGACTTTAAAGCTAATAGTATAACACTTACTTTTAAAATAGAAGAAGTGTTTAGTAGTGTTAAAGCCTTTAAAAACACTCTAACAGCTATTTATAGAACTATAAATAAACAGAAAATTGCAGCTAATAAGCTAAACACTTTAAAATAAAGTAACAGCATAGCCTAGAACTATGCAGCACACTTTAAAGAATAATTAGCTATCTATAGATAGATAGACTAAAAAGCCCTCTGCTGCATGTTTTATAACAGGCTAAGTAACATAATAAAAAATAAATTTATGTATAATAATAAACTAACTTGTCTGTACGCAGCAGCAGCGTCGCGGCCTAGATACAAACGATCGCGCACGAGCAGGATCACGTATCTATGTCACATGATGCTTGTGCGCGAACCTCTGTGCGCGAACATCTAGATATCCCCCTTTTCCTCTATATAGAGGAAAGACAAGAGTAATAGAACTAGAAACATGTTGCCCTTACCTTACCTACCTTATACACTGTGCATACTATACACTACTCTTACTTTTACTACTTAAGTGCTTATACTATAAGCAGCTAGCTATTAGAGCCTATTTAACACTAATTAGTAGTTAATTTAATTAACTATAAATTAGTAAAAGTAATAATAAAGTACTTATACTTTATAAGGTACTTTGTTTTGTTACTTATTTCTTAGGAAAAGTAATAGCAGAGTACTTATGCTTTATAAGGTACTTTATTTAGTTACTTATTTTTTAGAATAGCAGATTAATTCTTTACATTATACAGCAAGCTCTACTACTATATAAAGCAAAAAGGAGATAGTGTAAGACGCACACTAAAGCTACTAAAGCTGCATAACCTAGCAGCTAAACAATAGCATATTAATCCTTTACATTGTACAGCAAGCTCTGCTACTGTATAAAGTAAGAAGGAGATAGTGTAAAGCGCACACTAAAGCTATTAAAGCTGCACAACTTAGCAGCTAGATAACAACAGTACCTGTGTAATCTACTAGAAAAGTAATTAACTATACTATTATAATAAAATCTTATTAGCAACTAACAACTCTGCGTAATAATAAAAAGAATAAAGAATAATTCCTATTATATAAATAACTTATAAAGGATATAGGGATATTAGAGGTAACACTATAGAATAAGACTAGCCTAGAGTACTAGAATAATAAGATTAACATGTTAAAGGCTTTAATAAGCTTATAAACTTAATTATATATAAGTTATATAATTACTAATTTATGCATAATAACTTAAAAAGGCGCTACTTTTCTAAGTGTGTACATAGAGGATTTTAAAGAATAGACACTATAAAACTTCTTAGCACTTAGCTGCATATTTAAAAAAAAGCTTATATAAGTGCTAAAGGACAAAGAAATTACACTATAGCTAGGCACTAAAGGTACTTAAGCCTAGAAGCTGTATAATATAGCATAAGAGAAAGTAATTACACTAGAAAGGCTTTATATATAACCTTTATTACTATATAAGGCTCTGCACAGAAGCAGACTAAACATAATGCTGCTATTAACACTAAATATACTAGCATTACCTACTTCTACACCTTAGCTAGCACTACACTAATCACTGTACAAACAATACATGCCACCCTTCCTAACGCCTGCTCTACACCCTCAATCGTACACACCACCGCCTGCAGTAGTGTATGCACTACTAATACCACCTGCACAATCTATACCACATTACAACCTATATAAACTTCCACCTTAAAGGGAAACTGCTAAAGAAAAACTTCTAGCAAACAAAATTATATAATTTTAAAAGGTATAAAAAAAAGATAATAACTACATAAGTTAACTATATAACATTTTTATAAATAAAGATCTTTATTAATTTATATTAATAGCTAAATATCTAGAAAACTTAGTACATAGACATCTTTCTAGATATCCTAAAAGGTTAGGTAAATATGTACTATATGCACAACATAGGCTCTAGACATAACTAGAAGCATTTGTACAACACCTTAAGTAGTTACTTTAACACTAATATAAACTATAGCTAGTACTAGACAGACTAAATAACAATAACTTTTACATAATGCTAATAAAAGAACTTTAATAAGAGTTTATATAAAGTTTTTAAAATAATAATTAATAAGCTTACACTTATATAAAAGGCACTAAGAATAAAATTTTAAAAGAATGTTCTACTACACACTACTATTATATAAGCCTATTAAGGATAACTAGAACTAGAACATGCTATGTTTACTATTAAGCCCTTATGCAAAGCCTTATTTAGTAACTTATAAGCATTACTCTAAGTTACTATAGACTAAAGAGTAAACTAATACCTTTAGAAACTGCTTAATGCATACTACATAAACTGCTAATACAACTCTACATAATAAGAGTTTGTATAATAAAAAGGAAGCTTCTTTTTACGCAGAAGAGAATAACATAGAAGATCTTTATTTAAGTTTAGGCCACAATCTAGAGATAACTACATATAGATAAAGAAGTGCTTTATCTGCTATAAGAAAGAATGTTAGTTATTAAACTACCCTTATAATAACTATATATAAGCAAAGAACTAGTACATTACCTTATATAAAAATTTCTATAATAAGACCTTATTATATAAAGCTATTACCTTATATATCTAAGACTTTAAAAGTTACTCTAAAAAAAAAAATAATTTACATAATATAAAAAAAATAAAATAGAAGGGTAAGAATGCTAAAAAAGCTATTAACTACTTTACCTCTGCTACCTATTTATACTGTGCAATAGGAGAGGACATCTACAGCATTAAACCTAGAGAATATGCTAAGCAGTTTATCCTTAATAACTAATACTATACAGTATACTAAGGTAAACTATAAAACATAAGCGCAGCAAAGATCTCTACTATTAGTAAGTCCTAACTTAAGGTGTACATATAAAAGAACCTATGTATAGAAATTAATTAAACACCTAGCTAAACAGATATTAGCTTTAAAAGCTAAACACTAAAAAGATTAATTAGTACTATACAAATCTAGAACTTAATTAGTCTAGTTACATACTACATTCTAAAGACTCTAACACTATTCCTACTATTACTAGCAGATGCTAACTAACTTAGGGTATACTTTAACAACATTTTAAATATTATTATACATAAAGACAAAACTACTATTTTTATTATATAAAAATAAGAACACTTTTTTTTTAATGTTAGTAAAGAAAAATCTATGTTTTTTTTTACTAAATTAAAACTCTACTACCTCTACTGCTAATTTAGACACTCTTGCATAAAGAGACTCTAGAAGATGCTAACTAGCGCTAGCTATAATGTTAATGCTGCAGTGCTAGAAGAGATTAAGAAGTTCTACTACCTCTACTAATTATATAACTAGGCCCTATAAAGATTTAAGTTTATAATTAAAGATAATACTTACTTTAACTATAAAGTTATTATTAACATTATATAAATTAATAATAAAGATGTCTTACATGTTATTAATATAGACATATTATTTTAGGCTGCCACATTTCTAAAATCTATGTCTGCATAAGATACCTAGGATGTACTATGCAAATGCTAGATTAACACTTATTAAAGACCTCTAGACTATATTATGCATAACTTTAGTATAAACTTTACTTTAGAGGATTTTTAAGCTTATGTAAAGATTATAAAAGCTACATGTAGGCAGATGCCTATAGAAGCACATTAAGCAGTTAAAAAAGTTAAGCGCGCACACACACTTCTCTAATAAGTGTTTAACATCCTAAAGACTAAGCTAGGTAACTGTACAAATAATAAGGCTATCCTGTAGATAGCAGTTAAGGCTCTAAATAACACAGCTAGCCTACACAGTCTAGTACCTACGCTGCTAGTCTTTAGGGCATACCTAAGAATTAACCTAGACTTTTTACTATTACTAGATATTATTACATAAGTAAGTGCTATACAAAAAGTAATAAAGATACTTTAAAAAGACTATATAAAAGTAAACATTAATTATGTAATTAACACTTATAATAGCTTTATAACATATAAAGTTCTTAACTTTCCCTTTAGCTTAGAGATTATAGCATAGAAAGAGAAGAAAAGCTAGACTAGCCTATATAAGATTAAAAGCATTAAAAAGAGAGATATTATTATTAAAAAAAAAATAGCTTACTAAAGCTCTAATATACACAGGTTAAACTGTACTATAAAGAAAAAAAAAAAAATAACTTACCTACAACAAATAACTTAAATAAACTAATCCCTATGTAAAGAGATCTTTTAAAGAAAAGAAAAAAAGAACAGCTTTATAAAAATATTATAAAGGCAGAACTAAAGCCTACTACAGACTAAGCCTCTTAGAATAGCAATGCTGCACTAGTGCAAAGGGAAGATATAGATACTAAAAGAAGTAAAAGGCAAAGGAAACCTGCACAAAGTCTAGACTAGGTATTTCTAACCTAGAAAAAAAAGAATAATTAGGCCTTATCTATTAAGCTTTATATAAATAGTGTAATTACTACACCTAAAAAACTATTTAAGAAATTAAACTATATAAAGATAGATACTTTAATTACTAATAGCACTTTTAAAGTTATAGTGTATAACTTAATAAAGCATAAAAGTTAGATTTTTAACTTCTGCCTTATATAAAAAGTAAAAGGTAAAACAACCTAACTATATAAAAAATCCTGCCTAGTATTTACTAGCTACTTAGATAAAAAAAAGAGAGAAATCTTTACCTAGTTACTAACTATCTAGAGGATAAGCTAGAGACTACTTTTAGCTATAAAAGTAAGCCTAAGAGCTATGTATAAAATGCATTTTAAACTATGTAATATTACATAAGTATACATCTAATTAATAGATAAGCTTATGCGCACACTATACACAAAGCTACTAAAGAAAATGCGCTAGAGCTTTCTACTAAATATAATACTCTAGGTTATATAACCTTTATATAAAGCTGCTAAATTAGGACTATATTAGTTTAAGACATACTATAACTATTATAAAAAAAAGCTGCGCATGCACATTTTTTTATATAACCTCTACTTCTTAATTACTAATAAAGAAGAGCATACCTTTAGTATTACTAGCTTATAAATAAATAACACTTTAAGCATTATAATAAAAAATTTTATATAAAAAGAAAAAAAGAAACTGCAGAAAGCAAAGTTTTATATAAAAAGTAAGACTATTTTAGCAAAAAAGTAACTTATTAAGTTTAATAGTAAAAAAATTAAACTTACACATAACATAGTAGTTTTTACTTAGAAGAGATAAGTAAGCTACTTTTATATAATTAACTTAAAGGACAAAAATGCTGCATAATAATATATTAAGCAACATGTAAAAGGGGTATATATTATATCTATATATTAACTAGAGGCAGCATTTAACCTTTTTATTACTACATAAACTATAGACCTTTTGCATAATAACATTAACACACTTAACATATAAATTTAATAGTAGATAGATAATAGTAAGCGCAGTCTTACCTTTCTACTATTATAGCTTAATTATGTAAAGCTATTTATTTTTATAAATAAATTATTTACTAATAATAAGAACCTTAGCTTATAGCTAAAATTCTTAATTATATTAAGCAATAAGAACTATATAAAGTAAAGTAACTACTTTAAAATACTAGGTAACATTATACACTAGAATTCTACTAAGTGTAAAAAAGTAACTAGAAGTGTCTTTACTAGTAAACTATATAAAATAGTTAGAGGGTTTAATAATGTAATTACTTTTAGTATAACTTTATAGTAAATTATATAAACACTTAAACTACTACTAATCTTAGTAGTAATCTACATAGATTTAAAGTCTCTATATAATTACCTTATTAAGCTAGGCACTACTAGTAAAAAGTAACTTATAATTAACATTATGTTACTCTATAAATTATATAAGAAAAGGAAAATTACTAAAATTAAGTAGATTAATAGTAAAAACAACTTAGTAGATGCATGTATAAAAAAAACACTAAACTAGGCTTTTTAATTATTAGTTCTAACTAACTGCCTCTCTGTCTAGATAGAAGCATCTGTAGACTAGCTAGATCCTGTGCGCAAAGATGCCTTAGACTAACTAGACTAATAACACCTTTATATAAGGCCTATTTCTTTTTATTTTTTTTTATATTGTACGCACTTATTTTTCTTATTATAAGGATCTGTTACTGTTAGCACTGTATAAAAAGAGAAAAGAGCTAGGGGATTGTACAGCAAAGCTTAGAAAGCAAAGGATAAAGAAGAGAAGAGCTATTTATATAGCACAACTAGCCTATTTTAACGCACAGCATTACTAAGGCAAGTTCTAACAAATAGAGTAGAGTAAAAGCAGAACATAATTAAATAAACCTACACAGACAGAAGGGAGGTAACATGTACAGAAGGTAACTTTTTAAATAAAAAGAAAAGTTACTAGTGTCTATACACAGCAGCAGCGTTGCAGCCTAGATACAAACAATTGCGCACAAGCAGGATCACATATCTATGTTACATAATGCTTGTGCGCGAACCTCTATGCGTAAACATCTAAATATCCCCCTTTTCCTCTATACAGAGGAAAGACAAGAGTAATAAAACTAAAAACATGTTACCCTCACCTTACCTACCTTGTACGCTGTGCACACTGTACACCACTCTTACTCTTGCTACTTAAGTGCTTATACTATAAGCAGCTAGCTGTTAGAGCCTATTCAACATAACTACTTTTAAAAGCTTTATTATATAAGTAATAACTTATAACAATTACTATAGAAAGTGTAAAAGAGAAAAAAAGTAAAAAAAAAACTTCTTAGAAACTAGAGTTTATTTCTAGAAAAAAAAAGTCTCTTTAGTATAATAAAAAACTAATAGACCTTAGTTATGTAAAACATATATAAAGCTTTTTTTTAAAGAAAAGCTAAGTTCTAGGATATAATAAGCTGCCCTTAACTAAGAAATAATAAAAGTAGTTAGAGGATAAAGCCTACCTAAACTATAGAAAAGTAGAACATTTCTGCTAAAATTGCCTAGACTTTTAGAAGAGGGAGAATAAAAATACTACTATAATAGTAAAAGCTATTACTGCTAAATACAGCCTTATAGAAAAGGAAATATTAGAAAAATTAAATAATAAACTTTACTAGTAATATAAAGAAAACTATTCTTTAGAAAACTGCTCTAAAGTGTATTAAAAGGTAGTTATCTAAAACTTTAGCAGCTTAGATAAGGTGTTATAGGACCTTATAATTTTTAAAGAATATAAAGAAAAGACTTAGATCTAAGAATACATTATAAATATTAAAAAAAAGAAAAATAGTTTCTTCTTTATAATTAGACCTCTAGCACTTTAGTAAGAGAGCTCTCTAAACAGTTTTAAAAGTACAAATGCTAGAAGTGCAGTTTACAACATAACTACTCTAATAAATGCATAGTTATGCTTTATTAGATAAATATTAGTAATAATTACCTTACATTTAACATAATATAGTAAATAGCTAAAGTTAAATATAACATTATAGATAAAGAAGAATAATAGCAGTTCTTTATTAAGATCTAAGATTAAAAGCTAGAAGGACTAGGCAGACCTGCTAGGTTTAAAGTCCTAAAGCTAGTACTTAGAAAACCTAAAATACTGCTTTTATGCCTAGCAATTAGTAGAAAAGCGCTTGTTATGTAACAGAACTATAGGCAGTGCATGCTCTGCAAAAGCAACACCTACAGCACTAACAATTACTAATAGAAAGGACACCCTGTATAGGTAGTACAGACACAAGAATACTTTTAGTAGACTTAGAAAAGTCCTTTTAACACTCTACACAGACCTAACAACTGTCTATACCTTTAGTACTAGTGTACACAATAGTATTGCACTAGACACTAGAATAACAAGCATTAAGCAGGCTAGTAGCCTACATAGGAAAAGAATTATAATAAATGCCTATAGCAAGGGACAGCCTTAGCCTGTAAAACTATAAACTGCTACACCTGCTAGACAGCCCCCTTTTATAAATAGAAAAAGTAGCTAGACTATAAAAATAGAAATAACTATAAGTTTTATTATTTCTAATAAAAGGTAGTAAGAAAAGAAGACTACCTAACATTACATTACCTAGTAGAGGACTATAAGTGTAAAGTAGCTAACTATTGCAATAAAAAACACTAAATGTATAAAAAAGAAAAAAACAAGTTTAATAATAATTTATAATACATTAACCTCTACTCTTTAAAAAACAAGAAAGTCCTCTATAATATATTAGCCTTAGTTATAGTAGGATAAGGAGCAGGACATAGTCTAACTACTACTTTTATGTTTAAAAGATAATTAAGACTAGCCCTTATTAACAGCAGATGCACCTTTACTATAATAGATAAAAACTAGATAGACTAACAAAACATTTTATTCTAAATTAAAAAAAAACTATTTAAAGTAACTCTTACTAACACATTCTTAATAGAATATAGTAAAAGATAGATTAACCTAGAAATATATAAAAAAGACCTTAGAACTTTAAACATAAGAGATTAAAAATCTATAAGCATACTTCTATTAAAAGGCAAGTACAACATAATTCTAGGTTATAATTAGCTTAGAAAACATAACTTTGCTATTAACTAGAGAATAATAACTATAGAAGGTTCTAAAGACTACACATGTATAACCTAGTTAGCATGCCACAACAACCTATGTTTAGTCTATAAATAAGTAAAATAGAGTAGCAGTTACTACTTTAAAAGAAGAAAACCTTAGAAGTTCCTTTGCTAAGAGCTAGAAGCTTAGGCAATAAGACTAATAAAAGAAGAACTAAAAAAAGTCTTTTATAAAAAAATAGAAGCTAATAAGAACATAAAATAAGTTAAAATCTTTAAAGTTTAAGAAAAAGGCAGTATCTCTATTAAATATAAGGATTACTAAGACATGTTTAAAACGCCTGCTAATTTAAAAGAATTACCTCTACACTAACCTTAAGACTACACTATTAACTTAATAAAAAATTATAATCTAAAAACCTATAGGCTTTGCCCTTTAACAAGGATACAGAAAGAAGCCTTGTAAAAATATATTAACTAAATGTTAGTATAAGGCTATATTTAAGAAAGCTATAGCCTAGTTGCCTTAGCAGTAGTCTTTATAAAAAAGAAAAAAAGAAAGATCTAAGTTTATTAGAATTATAGAACTTTAAATAATAATATAATTTAAGACTAGTTTCTCTTACTAATTATATAAGACATTATAAACTAGCTAAAAAGAACCTAGTACTTTATAAAGTTTAACATACAAGACAGATTTAATAAAATAAGAATAAAAAAGGGAGATAAGTAGCCTGTATACAGCATTCTAAACCCTGTAAGGACTTTATAAACTACTAGTAATGCTGTTTAGCTTAATAAATGCTTTAGCAACATTTTAGTAAATTATTAATATAGCTCTTAACTTATACCTTAATGTCTTTACTCTAGTATACCTAGATAACGTTCTTATCTACTTAAAGGATAGCCTAGAAGACTACATACAGAAGGTATAAAAAATCTTAAAAAAACTAAAAAAGTATAGACTCTACTTATAGCTTTCTAAGTATAAATTCTATGTTACTAAAATAAAATACTTAGAATTTATAATTAATAGTAAAGAAATAAAGATTAACCTAGCTAAGATATAAAAGGTACTTAAATAGCTAAAACTTATAATAGTTAAGAAAGTTAAGGGATTTCTTAGACTATTAGGCTATGTTAGGCAAATAATTAAGAACTACTTAAGAATTGCTATACCCCTAATAAACGCTACTACTAAGGAAAAAGCTATAGTAAAATTTATCTAGACCCTATAAATAAATAAAGCATTTGTAGCACTAAAATAAGCTATAATAGCTAAACTAGTGCTAAGGATGTACAACTTACAACTAGATACTAAGATCTATATAGACGCATCTTTAGAAGCTAGCAGAGCTACACTTTACTAAAAACAGAAGAACAAGAGATAGCACCTAGTAGTATACTACTCTGCTAAGTTTTTAGGACCTAAAGCTAGCTACAGCATACCTAATAAAAAGCTAAAGGCAATACTAAATGCAGTAAGAGTATAGGCAACAGAGCTGCACAGAATAGTAAAACTTTTTTACATTATAATAGACTATGTAAACTTAGTTATGTTTCTAACTATAAAGAAACTCTTACTTATGCATGTAAAATAAGTAATAAAGCTTACTTAGTTTAATTACATTATTAAGCATGTTCTAGAAGCATAAAACTAGCAAGCTAACGCTCTTAGCTAAAGACTAGATTACTTTAATAAAGAAAAGAAAAGAACTAAGAAATTTACCCTTTTTAAGAAAACTAATAAAAGATAGATTTATAATAAGCCTTAACCTATAAAAAAGCTCTACATGCTTATAGTAAATAAGTAAGGCTAAAAGAACTTAATCTATAAATACTATAAATCTTTAATGTTTAGACACCTAGGTATAGGCACTCTCTAAAAGAAGTTACAAGCTGCTATACTATAACGCATACTAAAAGTAAAGCAACTATGCACTAAGGTGCTTAGAGAATGCAACACCTGCAATAAAAATAACTTATAAAGATATAAGACCTATAGATACCTTTAACTAATAAAAGCTCTAAAATAACTATAAATAATAATTACAGTAGACTTTATTATAAGACTTCCCCTGTCTAAGAAACTAGGAATAGAAAGAATGTGTAATATAATTATAGTAGTTAACCTTTAATAAAACTACTAAGTATCTACACACATAGCTATTAAAAAAGACTATTATAGCTAAGAAGTTTATCTATAAACTTAAGCAGAATGTTATATTAGTGCATAGATGCCCTAAGATTATTATCTTTAATAGAGATAAACTATTTACTAGTAGATTCTAGAAAGTAGCTATAAGGCACCTTAGTATAGCACATAAACTATCTATAGTATACTATCTATAGATAGATAGCTAAACTAAGAGAGTAAATACTAAAGTAGAGAAGTACCTAAGGAAGTACATCTCTTACACCTAAGATAATTAGGCAGAATAGCTTTTTATAGCACAGCTAGCTATTAACATAGTAGAATTAGCTATAATAAAAGAAACGCTACATAAAGCTAATTTTAGCTATAACTTATATTTTATATTATAAAAAAATTAACTTACTAATCTTTAGAAATCTATTAACTAGTTGTTAAACTTATAAAATATACATAAAAAATTAGTAATTAAGGCTAGATCTAGTTAAAAAATAATAGAATAATATGTAAACAAATTATAATAACTAGAACTAAAAATACACCTAGAAGACTACATATATTTTAACACTAAGAACCTTAAAATATCTAGACTCTCTAGGAAGCTAGTAGAAAAAAGAATAGGACTATATAAAGTTTTTTAAACCTAGCAGGATAACTGCAAGCTTAAGCTTCCTCTATATATAAAGATACACCTATAGTTTTATGTCTCTAAATTAGAAAAAGCATTTAAGGAAATTCTCTTATTTATGTAGAAATAAAAAGATAAGAAAACTAAGTACAAGATTAAATATATTATTAGTAATTAAAGAAATAAGAAAGAGTTTCTAGTAAAATAAAAAAAGTAGCTTACTAGCAAAAACACTTAGAAACTAGCTAAGAACTTACAGAACGCGCAGCTGCTAGTATAAAAGTACTTTTAAGCTTATCTAAAAGAAACTAGCTAGGTAATAGAGCACCTATATTAAAAAAAATAGCTATGTTATTACTAGATTGTAGCAGCCTTTAAAGATAAGTCTTTACTAAAGAAGGCTGTAGAGGTAAACAGCCCTCTGCCTTAGCTTTAAGGGCTTCTATTTTATCTAATAATAAAAGATCCCTTTTTAGGTACTTTACGCGTTAAGCCTCTAGCAGATCTAGTAATTTTTAGATATAATTTTATTTAAATACTTTCTAGCCTTTGCCTTTACTAACTTTTAAAGTTAATAAGTTATTTCTTTGTCTAGCTTCTACTTTTAAACCTTTACTGCTACAGCATTTTAAAGAAGTTCTTCTCTCTTCTTCTCTAAGTAATTCTATGCAGTGTCTAAAATAAAGGTGTTGCACTTGCTGTTTTTTTTTTACACACTCTACACACTTATCTAATAACAAGGTTAACATATAAGATAACTTTAATAATTAGTAAGCACTATAAAGTTACATCTTTGTCTAATAAAGAGGATTAAAATAAGCAACAGTATAAGAATAATAAGAAGAACAAGACTAACAAGCTATTTAGCATAAAAGATATAAATGTTAAGGATGCCTTTTAGTAGGTAGGCGCCTACTTTATAAACAAACTCTTACTAACACAGTTGTGTAAGCAGATCGGCAAGGACGCTGCTAGGGAGGAGGGGCAGCGTGTTACAGTCTACAGTTGGACTAGCGTAACTCTACTAGTTGTGCTCCACAGTCTAGCCGGGTTAGAGCAGGGCTTGCTTATAGCCTAGCTAGAGGACACAGAGGCGGTGCAACTACCTGCAGTAATAGAAGAGTGCGTTATCTAATAGGAAGGTAGGCTACACGTCTATTAAGTCTAAGAGAGTTTGTAGAGCTATGCTTAGCAGGCTTACATAAACTTACTCTACTTATTCTTAGCACCTTTAGATATGTATATAGTTTAGACTTTAAATAACTTTTAAAAGGTGTGTTTAATGTTTAGTTTATTCTCTATATAGACTAAGTAGGATTTAGCTTTCTAAAGAGCTATAATACTATTTATATATTTTACACTATATATACCTCTAACCCTGTCTAACAGGACTGTTTGCACCCGGCCACTATACTGCTGCACACAGGGCAAACCACAATCTGGTCACTCTATCCATCCTCTATTAGCCTAGTAACCTTTACGCAGGACTGTACACCCTGCCGTTGGTCCCTATCGCCCGACCTACTCCCTTCCCCCAGGAGTACCATTGACCCGAGTGCTTCCACGAAGCAAGGATTGTAACAGTAGAGCCTTTGCGAAATGTTTCTATCTATTATCTACTTACTACTAACCGCTAGAGGCGGACGCTGTTTAATTCTACTAAAACTTTAAACGCAGCTAGCGCCTCTTGCCGTCTTGCTAAATAATTCTTTTACTAAAAACAGTTAAAACCTCTCTAGTGCCTACCTTTTAACTACTCTCTTTTCTGCTACAACGCTTATATAGCTTAACTGCTGCCTGCCTATAGCCCCCAAACCTGTTTTTGTCTCTTTACGCTAAAAAAACCTTACTATTCTAGGTCTAACCTTATCTTTATTTCTGCTTAAAGGCTCTAAGGTAACAGTACATTCGCGACGACAATTTATTTAGTGCACAACGGCAGAAAATACTACTATTATCTCTAAATCAAGTCATCATGCCTGAAGAACAAGGACCTGCCATGCCGCTATAGGCAGTTAATGTGCGGAATCAAATCTAGCTAATAGAGCGTCTAGTTCTACAACAACAAAAATAGCAGATAAGATCTAATAACACAGGGGGCTAGGTACTTTCAGGCAAGCATCTAGGTGTGTGTACAATTATAAATCTGTATAAAACGCTTAGAGTCTTAGAGGAACTAAAAGTAATCTTACAGTCACTAGCAAGGAAAGAAAACGCAGTGAAGGGCCTTCTAGAGGTTAAAATGCAGTCACTCTTAATAACTAATCTTAATTGTCTTAAGAAGGATACATGTATTGTTATTTAGAAGGCGTAGCAGAGAGGTAGAAGAATAACTAAGGAGTTATTATAGCCTCTAATTTAACGTAGGTGGATTTTATAGAATTATAGCAATGCTATTATGCACATAAGCTCTCTAGTTGCTAAAAGTCAAAGCACCTCTTATTTTTCTCAGCATAGTGTTTTTCGCTAAGTTGCAAGGGGCATTCCTTGTTTATCCTAGTAACGTTATATGCAGTGATCGGTGTTACAGGAGCGCTGGGCGATTCCTCTGCTGACAGTGCTTTTAGCTTCAGTTGCCGCGGGTCTAGCTCTGAAGAACGGGGTGCATGTATGGTGCATACACTGTGCCGGAAATGTGGATCTACAATGCAAGGATCTTTTGCGAAGACGGGTGGCGTTGTCAGCACGTCTCACCGCACATTTACCCGAGTCTTCTAAAGGGTAAGCTGAAGACTAGGATCTGTACCAGCTATCCTTGCTTGTTCTAACGCCATTATGTAATTATTTATATTATGTAGGAATGTAGTTTTCTGTGCCATTTGCAGTGCAATGGTTGTCGAGCCTTGAAGAATTACACATGTGTGTTGTTTCTAGAACACTACAGCGATCGCACAAAATTCATTCGTTGTCAACAGCAATCTCATTTGCACTGTTTTACTAAGTACGCAAGGTAGTTACCCTTCTTTTGCGTCCATGGCTCCCGCAAGCTTTGCAGACCAGAACGAGATAGACGTTGGGCACAAGGTCTTGACAATCTTAGGATGTGGTATGCTACTCATTCCGCGCCATGTTCGGAGATCTTTTCATCCTAAGGGCGTTCACAGGATCTCTTGGTACTGCCATTCTGTCTGGTATACTTGCGTCGAGAAATGCATCCTCTTCAACAAGCGAGGATCAGCCTAGTCCAGGCACGACGTTCAAGCGCTTTATCGCTTGCGTACGTCGCGACGAAGCTGTGGCTGCAGTCAAAGACAAGCTTGCAGCTTACGCGGATACCTCCAACGTCGAGGTTCTCAATCGACAAAATTTGAAGGGAGTCAAGCAAGCAGACACAGTCCTTCTAGCCTGCCAGCCAGAATGGTATCAAGCAATCTTTGACGAACCAGGAATGCAAAGAGCTATGGAAGGAAAGCTGATCGTCAGTGTACTTGCCGGCGTGACGACGCAACTGATCCAAAGCGCCTTGGGAGGGGACGAAGGGCTGTACTTCGTGGTGCGTGCTATGCCTAACACGGCTTGTTTCGTGAGAGACTCGACAACGGTGATCGAGACACCTCAGCCAAATCTGTCACAAAGTCTGCTTGCTACAGCAGAATCTATTTTCCGTTGTGTAGGACAAGTGTCCTACGTAAAGCCGTCGACATTCAACGTCTGTACGGCAGTCTGCGGGTCATCTCCCGCATTCTTCAGTGTGATTATCGATGCGATGGTGGACGGCGCGGTAGCGATGGGCTTGAATCATGCCGATGCTCTGCGGATGGCGGCATTCACTATGAGAGGAACCGCTAATATGCTTGCCAATGGGCGAGATCCCAGGCAGGTACGATTTGAGGTTGCATCTCCCGCTGGTTCAACCATGCAAGGTCTCCTTGCACTTGAGGAGGGTAAAGTGAGGTCAGTGGTTTCCAATGCATTGATAGCAGCGACTACAGCGGCCGCGGGACTGGGTAGCAAGGACCAGAGGTCTTGATGTAAGCTCGAATTTGTAGCAGCTAGTGCAATAGCGGAAGAATAAGCATAGGCGGCCAGGCCGGACAACTCTTCCTGTTCTTGCTTTCTCTCTAGCTAAGTAAGGCTATAATTCTTGCATTTTGTTTGTCCTAGTCATTATATACTAGCAACTCTTATACGCTGTCTGTAGGAAGTTAGATAGGGCATGTTCATTAGCTAAACATATTTTTTTCCCGATCTCTACAGACCTTAGAATAGGAGACTTTAAAATCACTTACTTATATTCAGTATAGAGAATGAATGCATCTTAGAAGGTCGTCCCTCTTATATATGGCGCCTATAGACCGTGGTTTAGAAATTACCTAGCAAGAAAGAGTAACAGCTGTGTTTCTAGACAGCGTAGTGCTTTAAGAACTTTAACAACCTGCTTTAGCGTGCTCAACAGGATGTATTTGACTTTAGTTGACTAAAGAAATGTATTAAGCGCGTGATTACTAAGATTCATTTGCATTTAGGTAAAGATATCCGTTGGTACTACAATTACTCAATTACTCCTGCCACTATACACGCGATTCTTATAGATTGTTTACGCAATTACACTTTACAATAGAATAAGTAGTTTAGGCTCTAGCTATCTTAAGAGCAGATTTTCACAGTCGCTTCCCTAGAGAACCAAATATTTAAGCAATACATACTTGCTCTCTGCTAACGCGATTACTAGGACTTCTAAAACGCCGTCCTCCCCGTCTTAACAGCCTTCAACACCCCCACATCCGCCAACTCCTCAATCATATTATATAGCACAAAATCGCACTCCCTCTTCACTACCAAATTCACCGTAACAGGAACCATCTCCTCCACAAACGTGACCTGCGACAGGTACGGCACCTGTCCGATCGGCACAGTGAAATCCGCACATGCAAAAATAGTACAGATACCCGATGCCGGTAGAACAGCCCTAGGAGACGGAACCGCCAAAAGCGTCGCGTTTGGTCCGGCGTTGAGATCCTCTTCGCGGTACGAGGGAAGACCCCCGGTTCCAATATCGTAGATCATAACGCTTTCAGAGCAGGACTCGTTGGTAGAGTACTGCAGGTTCTTCTCGTACCAATCAACTGCATCTCTCTTAGCGATGAGGGACGCGTTGTAAGCTTGCATTGTATTAATCGTTTCATCATAAGTAGCCCAGCCAGCGCGGAATTCTGCCTCGATAGGAGGGAAGCGACCTCCATAACGCGCAGCCCAAGTTGAAACGAGCCGGCTGCCGATAACCTTCCATGCGGGGAGGGTGTTGACAGTTCCAAGGTGGATAGCAAGATCAGTGAGATTGATGACGGCTTGCGTGGATACAGAGGAGTTCTGGACGGTGGACGTGAAGTCGAAGTGTTTCACCCTCATCCCGAAAAGGGAGGACATGTTGCCAATGAAATAATCCAGAAGTTCTTGGGCAGCGCTATTGTTCAACGGCAAGTAGTCGGTTGGATACAAAATAGTCTTCGGGTAGTGTTTATTGTCAGGGACTGAGAGAGGAGAGAGTCCAGTGATATCAGAGCTCTGATGTAAGGAAGGCGCGTACCAGTGCTTAGCAAAGCGTGCCCAAGAATGAGGGTCACGGGCAAAGACACCAGCTGTGTCAGTAGCGAATCCAAGCGGAAGTACGTTCTCGAGAGAAATTATTCCTTGACTTGGACGCTGGCCATAGATACCAGAAACAGCCGCTGGGCGACGCATAGATTCCCCAGTATCGGTTCCAATAGCATAGTCGAGCCAGTCGTACGCTGCAACAGCGCAAGCACTGCCAGAAGAGGACGCAGAGCAGCTCAGATATCCGTCACCGCGAGGATTGAACGGGTAATGGAAGTCTTCCCAGCTCCAAGGATCAGCTGCAGAAGCAAATTGCGCAGGTTTTGTTTTGCCCACAAGCACACCTCCCAGCTCAATGATCTGCTGGAGTGCTGGCGCTGTCGCGTTGGCAGGATCAACGATGGATTGCCATGCCAAAGATCCGCCTGACGTTTTTAGGCCTTTCATGTCGAACAAGTCCTTCACGCCAACTCTGAAGCCCGCGAAGGGCCGAGTGTCGTAAAGAGAGTACAAGCGCGAAGGAACTGGAATAGTCGCGAACACAGATCCAGGAAATCTGTGGTCAAGGGCTGTGTAGATACCGGTGCCATCGTTAGGTTCGTACGAGCCATACAGAAAGTTGTCGTGGTCGTCGCTGTAAAGGCGGTATATTGTTGAGAAGCTGATCGCATTACCGGAACTTGTTGCTAGATAGGGTCCAGGGGGCAGCTTCAGTGGACTTGGCGACTTGGCTACCTTGGTCGAGGATGTTGAGATTGTTGTGTCAAGCAAGACGTGCTCGGCTCCTGAGCTTGAAAGATAGTCAATAGCTGACTCTCCAAGAACTCCCTTAGAAGCAGTTGATGTAATGGCAACGGCACCAAGCATGTCTTTGGAGAAAACATCGTCGATTGCCAGATACTGCGAAATCGTGTCTTCCAGAAGCTGCTGAGTTATGGCTGATGCATTGGTTGAAATAACCGTAACAGGGAACCATTGTTGATTCGGCTCCTCGCTAAACGTCCAGTTGATATTGGCTTTTGGATACTTGGTATTGACAAGATATGTGTTGTCACCCAGCTTGAACACGAGTTCATCTTCACGTGATGTTAGGAGGGAAATAGCTTGATTCCTCAATTGCAAATGCGCGAATGCTTGTGCACCGCATTGCGCAGCCAAGATCACAGCACGAGGAAAGCAGTACATCTCGTTGCAATTGAGCGAATGTGCAAAGAACTGTCTACATTCGCGTCAATTCCCTTAGAGTACGCAAATAAGGCTACGACCGCAGGAAATATCCAGTGTTTCCCCATGTCAGCCCTAAAGGAGGTGCTAGCGCCCCTCCCCCCAGTACCCTATTTCATTATTGTTCGGAAATGACCATTTCTGGTACGTAATTTGCGATGAATCGGGATGTCGGGCGGCTACCTCAACGTGTTGATCACTGGCGACCTTACTAGGGACTAACCAGTATTGAGATTTGCGTAGAAGGCATGCTCGAGACCCACTACTGCATTGTGAATCCAACAACACAGCCGACATAGCACGGTCAGACTAACTTAATGTCAGAAACTGAAATAACCACGATCCTGAAGGAAGAGAGAGTGAGAGGCATTTAATTAATGCCTAGCCTAGCTAGGCGCTAGCCGCATCTTCTACTACCTGGTGGGATGTGGAGTTAACCAGTGAGATGCGCAACTACCATGATGTCTGAGAACTAGTTTTCGGAGCTGAGACAGCAAATCAGGGCTAGGATGGACGTCATTTCCATTAGGTTTGAATGCTGTAGACTTCTAAGTGTAATACCCCGTACTTTGAGGTTATTCTTTAGTGCTGATGATTTCTGCAACGAAGGGCCACAGAAGACTCCTTCCCCAGGTCATCTCACCGACCGACTAGTACAATTGAAACACGGGCAAGGATAGTTGAGGCAAATCCTTAGTCGTAGGGCCCTATGGGAGGAGATGCGGCTAAATGAGAGGTGAGATGAGATCCGTACTGTCGGCAACGGGTCTAACTCGGCGCTTTAGCAATACTGTTGCGCACGAAATTGTAGTGTTTTCTTTTTAGTTTGAAGTGGGTCTCTCACATGCAACCTCGCCGAGAAATCAATTACAGTAATAGAAACCAATGGCACCGTAAGCTTAGAACACGCACGGCACCCTACAGCATGGATCGCTGCATGCTTACGGTGTTGCTCCACGCAGTCCGGCAATCCTACAAATGCGTGGCGAGACTAAAGTGGCAAAAAAGCCAAATTCACTGTATTCTAGTGTTAGCATAGTAGGAGTAGCGCAGCATTCTTCCAGCATAGATCACATAGCGCAATAGCAAACCAAACCCTAACGCTCACCTCTCACATGCCTGTCTCTTGATAGCATGGGCCGGGGTCAACAAACGACCCACTCTTTCGCATCCCACTTACGCATGCTAAGAAGCGACATTCAGTCGTGCGACTTAAGGCACCCCAGGACAACGGGATCGACCCGTGTTTACCTGTTTCGGCAGGGGCGCAGGAACAATGCTTTGGTTGGTGGGGGGAAGACCGGGATTCCTGCCCTATCCTGCTGTGGGCTAAGCCACGTTCTATCTAGTATAGTACTAGAACATTAGTCTGTTTACACTCGAAAAGTTAACATTTTAAAGGTAGATTTCTAAGCTTAATAGCTAGGCTATCCTAGTACTTTGTTTGCAGCCTCTAGCTTTTATAACTGTCTTTATTCTTTTTAGTATTAAATTAATTAGCTTCTTTATAAGATTCTTAGGGAAGACTTGCTAATGTTTCTTAGCAGCCCTAGTAAAAGCCTCTCTATTAGCTTCCTATAGCCTTTAGCTCTCTAACTCTAGGTGCATTTTATAGACCCCCTTCTTAAGTGTATGCTAAAAATATTTAATAACATTTAGTCTAGTAAGTAGACTAGCTACTTAAGCACTGTAAAAGCACTGTAAAGCAAGAAGCATGAAGCGTAGAAGAGGGTATAGGATAGTATTGATAGACGAATCCTTAAGGAGACTTAGAGGTTCGCGAGAGGATATATATATATGTGCTAGAGCATGTAACAGGACGTTATGTGCCTAAGGCCGAGCCGAGGGCTCTCTAGGGAGAGACCGAGGCATGTCTAAGTTAACTGTGACAAGCACCTTATTATCTATTTGTCACAGTGTGACAAGAGACAGTATACTATGCTTGCATAGTATCTTTAAACAACACTAGAAGACGATTAACAACAGCTCTAACCTAACTCTAGAGCTTATAAACCGAATCTAATTTAGAGCTAGTCTGCGTAGAGGCTAGCTCGCGCGTTGACTAGACAACAACCGAACCTTAATTAGGCTAGTAGCGCACCAACTAGCCTCTAAGTACTTATTAATCTATAAAGAACCTCTAATTAAGCTTCTTACACAACGTCTTGTATAATAGAATATTATACAAGAGATTAAATCTAAACATTTCTTAAAAGCTATCTATGCTACTACAAGCTAATTAATAGCCTCTTGTAACACTATTATATTTAGCTATAGAGTAGTATAATACGTAGTATATATTAGCATGTTATGTATCTAATAGAGAGTATCTTTAACTAAGATTAGTACAAGGTTTTTTTAAAGTCTAGATATGTAACTAAGTGCTATAGCTATTCTATCTAGCTGTTAGATTGAAGCACTGTTTCTAGGCTTTCTGAGATGAATGATGGGTTTGGATATAATGTATGGGATGATTGATTGATTGTATTGATCTATTGATCCTTTTTCTGCTCTACTCGTGTTGCTCGGCTTTTGTTTTTCCGATCCGAGTCCCTCGCGCACTAGCCCTATGCGCGACCAGCTTGCAACATGCTGCAATTTGCTGCAATTTGCTGCAACATGCTGCAAAATGCTGCAATTTGCAGCAACATACTGTTTGAGCTTATTGCTCGTACTATGTAGCAGCTTTCGTCAAACGTTCCTCCTGTCTTGACAGTAGGTGCGCATATCTGACACACCCCCTCAGCTTGGACATGCTTCAAGCTGGTTCCCGATTGCGCAACCTTAGTATGCTTCCAGGGCTTCCATTCTTGCTTCAATCTCTTCCATATCTGCTTCCTGACTGACTATCCTCTCCCTGACGTCAACTAGCTGAATTTGCTAAAGAAAGCTTGGCCATTTGCTGGCTAGAAGCGCTTTGGTGAGTCCGTCCGCAAGCATCTTGCTAGAGAGGACATAGACAACCTTAATTGTTTGTTAAGAGACTTCCTGTCAGAGCTAGTAGTTATAGATGTTAACATGTTAGAGCTTAGTTTAAAGTTAAGATATCTCTTTGTTTACTAGTTAGATTGTCTGCTTGTTGTTGCACTAGATTATAATAGTTAAATTAGGCAGCTTAACCTACAGTTTGTTAAAAAGCATTCTTATAAACATAGCTTCCTTAGCAACTTAGAATAGTGTAAGTAATTCTGCTTCTGTTATTAACATTATAACTATATCTTGTTTATTTACTTACTATGCAATTTATCTGCTAAATAGTTAAATAACATAGCCCTAAAAGCTCTTTTTATTTAGTGTATTATCTATAAATAACGCATTGCTTACTACTACAAGGTAGTCTTCTCCTCCTAATTAGAGTGCGTACGTCTGTGTCGCATGTAGGTACAGGATAACTTAATTAGCTGCATCCTAATAGTTAGATGTAGGATTTGTAAGAAACTGTGCGAGGCGTAATGTAGTAAAGGTAATATCTAGTCTTATAGTAACTACTGCAAAGAGCAGAGATCTAATTTTCTGCTAATATTAATTTACTTTTAATAGGGTTGCAAAACTAGATTGCAGCATAAGTTTAATTCTACTTATAGGTGTAGCGTGCTGCAGGTCCTTTCTGTTAGCTAGCCTAGCTATCTTATTAATATATAAGGCCTGTAACAGCTAAATTATTTATTACTATTAATCTCTAATAATCTTAACTTCTAGGAACTATTATAGGTCCTTGCCTTCTATTAGGGTATACTTCTCTTGTAACTAGTCTACTACACACTGTGCATCTACTTTAGAGCCTTTTCTATACATAACAATAAAGTTGTCTACATAGAAGAAGATAAATATTCTAGCTTTAGTTATGTAGTAGGGTTTATGTAGAACAGCTAAGAACCTAAGGCCTTTAAAGGTTATTATAAAATAGTGTTACTAGAGTAGAAAAGAAATTTATAGGCTATATAGTGCTTTTTAAAGCTTTAGTATTATACCTAGTTTCTAATAGCCTTTTAGCATCTGCATGTAGATATTACAGTTAATTACTGCATGTATAAACGCGTTAGTTATGTTATATTATTTAAGCTCTAAGTTAAAGTGTGCAGATATTGCTATTAGCATTTAAAATAAGTGTCCTACTAAGGTAGCAGTGTAGGTATCTTGTGTAGTAATGTTTCTTTATTAATTACTATAGACTACTAGTTACGCTTTGCATCTTTATAATTTATAGTGCTTATTAAGCTTATAAGTGTACACCTACATACAATCTAGAATCTGCTATTTAGCTGCCTTAATTAGCTTTATCTAGACCTTTATCTAGGATTTTATTATCTAATAACTGTCTAAGTGCGTTTTTTTTGCTACCTTAAACATCTTATGTAAAGAGTGCTTCTCTAGTTACTTTTAAGTTAATAGTAAAAGTAGCAGCTAGCTTCTATAAGGTGTCTTCTTTTTAAATAGCATTTTTATTAATGCTGCTTTATCTAGTGTCTTACTGCTATACTTTTCTACACTTCTAGATCTTATGCTAGCTATAAAGGCTACAGCTTATAGTACAGTCTTTAACAACTCTATTTAGCTTAGCTTTAGTGCTGCTCTAGCTATTAACTATATAAGTAATGCTGCAGGTAGCAGAGTGTTTAAAGAAGACAGATAGTTATCTCTAATCTTTCTTTCTTAATAGTAGCCTAGTAGGTTTACTTTGTTAAAATTTAATGTATTATCTACAGTGTTGTCTTTATAAAACAACTCTATTTCTAGCTAATAACTAGGTGTTAGAAGCTTAATTATTTTAATATATATAGTAATTTTCTTTACTATGTTGTGCATAAAGTTATCTATTAAGTCTTTAAGCTTACTACTAAAAATTAAGTGTTTGTTAAAAATAATATTATGTGTACAGATTACTTTTGCTAGCAGTAGTATCTATACATAGTAGATGTTTAATAATTAGTACTTAACTAGATATCTAATCTACACCTTTAGGTCTAGCCTCTGTAGCTTAGATTTATTTTAATGTGTGTTATTAGTTATTATAAATGCTTTACAGCTATAAGCTTTTAGATGTGTAAAGCTTAGCTTTTAAATTAACATAATAACTTTATTATTTAAAGCTACTTATATAAAGAAGATCTTATATAGTGTCTTCTAGTTATTAGCATAGTTTAGCGTCTAATTATATAGGTATACGCTAGCTCTAGTAATGTATAGCTATACATTCTATAGTAGGTTAGCATCTAGTTATATAGCCTATAACTTTTTCTTATTTACACCCTCTAAGCGTTTAGCTTCTCTGTTCTAGGCTTATGTATTTAGTGCTAAAGGCTCTATAGTTATTCTATATAATGCTAGCTAGCATTCTACCTCTAGTTTTACTATTGTAATTTTATTGTTAGCTTTAATAACTTTTATAGTAATGTTATAATAGTTCTTTAAAAAAAGGATAAAGATTATAAAAGCTTTAATAATTAATTTAGTAGGCTTATTATCTTTAAAGTAAAGGTCTTACTAGAGGCTAGAATACTTATTAGTAATTAGCATTTAACTTTGCTCTTTTATAATGCTCTGTGCTTTATATGTATAGAAATTAATTAATAGTCTTTTACTAGGTCTACTATTGCTAATTTATAGTGCGTAGCTAATTTATTATTATATCTTAGCTTTACTACACAAGTTACATTAGACTGTTGTAATTCCTTTAATTTACACCCCCTTAGCTTACTGTATAAAGTGTTAAAGTGTAGCTAGTCTAGAGTGTCCTAGACGCTTATGCTATAGCTCTGCTAATGCCTTTTATAGACTACATTTAGTTCTTGTGTTAATTATGTGTGTATAATATAAGCCCTTCTATAGTAGATAGTACTCTAACACCTATTAGCTATAGATCTTTATAAGATCTTTAATTATTATTCTATCTAAGGCCTTTAAAGCAGTTAGCTCTGCTTATGTGTCCTACTAGATTCCTTTCTGTTGCAGTAGGCAGAACAAGACTAGGTTGTACAGCAGGTCTAGGCACAGTGCAGCGTTATGTAGTACAAGACTATATGCTTAACTATGTGTTCTATGCTTACTTTTTAAGCTTAGTGTAATTAATCTATAGCTTTAAATCTATACACAAGAGTTTCTAGACTAGATAAAGTCTTTTAGTGTTAGTAAATAATAGTTATAGATCTAATTAAAATTATTTATAATATAGCATGTTAAGCCTAAGTTAAGGATAAATAATTCTCTTAGTAGATATCTGTTCTAGTTTAAATTAACTATAGCTAGCAATGCAGCTGCCTTAATTTTTAATACTTCCTAGCCTTTAAGTTAGTCTTTTTATATCTCTAGCGTAGGTGTATGTAAACTTTTTAGAGTTAGTATCTTTAAATTATGTCTGCGCTGCCCTTTAAGTAGGCCTTAAAATTCTAAGTTATGCTTGCGCTTTAATGCTATAAGCTCTTTAACTCTTTTATTTAGCATCTACTAGTCTAGTGCTCTGTCTAGATAGACATAAAAGCAGTCCTTTAGTGCATAGATGTGTCTACATGCAGGACATTTAGTGCCTTCTGTTTTAGTAGGTTTCTAGCTTAAAAATAACTTTCTATTATCTTTTTAATAATATTAATGTTAAGGTCTACTTTGTTTTTTTAACATTATAACTTCTACACTACAGGCGTCTCTATTTATGCCCTAAGTAGTTTTCTTACTTTTAGTAAGGTATAACAAGTTATCTGTTGTAAAGGCAGCTTTATGCTTTTCTATATATATTAGATAATTTAACATTATATGTTTTTAAAAGCACTTTATTATTTCTTTCTAATTTATGTCTAGTGTAAACTGTCTGCTTTCCTAAAAAGTTATAGACTAATAAAGGGCAACTTTATTTATAGTAGTTAGAAAGTCCTTTATAATAGTATTAAACTGCGTTGTTTCTAGAACATTTTATGTCTCTGCTTCTATAGCAGCGTAATTATACTCTGCTAGCTACAGGTTCTATATGCTTATGTTTCTTAGCAGCTTTAAAGATGCATTATATTAGTTATGCACGCGTTCTTGTTTAAATTAGTTATTAACACTTACTATAGCTTTAGGGTTTGTAATCTACTGTCTAAGTAGTTAATCTAGGGAACAGCATGTACACTGCAGATGCGGGCTAACTGTTAACTAGATAAAGACAATAATCTGTTAGAAGCTTAATTACTCTCTTTTATAATTATGTCTGTCACTCTTGTACTTGTCAGCCTTAATCTTGTAGTATTTAATGGCTTCTTTAAAGGCTCTAACACTGCTTGTTAATAGCTCGTTCATGTGCGTAGGCGTTTCAACGTTAGAGGCTGGTGAAAACTCAGCTATTAGCGGCATCTCTGGAGCTCTTGGTTTGGAGATCATTTGGATGGTCAACTTAGGATCCACTTGCGGCCAGATGCTGTGCGCTACACATCTCGATTGCAGCTGCATCATCCAGGCTCTGTAGTCGGTGTGGTCTCGCAGGACGACTGTCGCGTCTCAAGGAGGCTGGGTGGCCATTTTGTATCGATGGAGGCACTGAGACTCTTAATTGTCAGATTAAAGCACTGTTTCTGGGCTTCCTGAGATGAATGATGGGTTTGGATAT
>NW_022985236.1:8215-27165 GCF_010093535.1 Lindgomyces ingoldianus | reverse complement strand
GCAGCAACATACTGTTTGAGCTTATTGCTCGTACTATGTAGCAGCTTTCGTCAAACGTTCCTCCTGTCTTGACAGTAGGTGCGCATATCTGACACTAGCCTATAGATCTCTTTCTATTATAATACGTGTAATGAGGTAGGCGCCCCGCCTGCCAAGCCGATACTATACGACTTTCCCTACTGTACTAAAAGATACGCACGAGAATACTTAAGCTAAGTATTCTCGCATAGTATAATATATATATAGGTAATGCTAGGGTAAGCACTAGCACTAGCGGTTGTCTCTAGCCTAGCCTAAACCTCTATAAGCAAGAGAAGGCCACGTAGTTGACTGTGCCAACCTTGTTACAATACGCTTAGATTAGCTATTATGCTAGAGCTAGCTTTAGAATATCTATATTATATTTTTACTTCTATCTATCTCTTTAATTATCTTATAATCCTACTTTTATAATAGTGTATAGAAAACGTATACTTATTTATAACTTTTTCCTCTCTCTATACTTTGTTTAAATAGATACTAGTTTTAAAATTAAAATTTCTCTTTTTTCTAGCTAATCTAAGTCTTACTTTTATGTATATAGAAATAAGATTTAGTTACTTCTTTATAATCTAATTTATAATATAGGCTTTGCTAGACCTAGCTTAAGTATTTATTTAACTATAAAGAACTTTAAGTTAAGCTCTTTACGCAACGTCTTGTATAGTAGAATATTACATAAGAGACTAAATTAAACCTCTTGCTTCTAGTGTAATTTAAGCTTTTTAATTAACAATTAACTGCCTTCTATAATAGCATGTTGTAATAGAGGCCTTTAATTTTCTTACCTCTAATATAGATTAAATCTTAGCTTTTTATAATTTACTTAATTTGCTATTCTTGCTTTATTTACTACTAATTTTCCTGCTTAGCTTATGTTGCATAGTTAATAGTTGATGTTGAGAAGAGTGAAGTTTAGTAGTTAGCGCGTCGTTAGCAGTTAGGTGTACATATGCTAATGTCTTAGCACAATACGTACTCTATTGTTCCTTCGCAAAGTCTTACCTAACAGCGAAGTAATTAGAAGGAAGAAGAGCATGTGGTTCGAGAAATTCGCTTATTTAATTAAGAGAGAGAAAATTTGCAGCCACCAAGGTGTTCGTCGGTCCCGAAAACTGCTATGGGCGACGAGTAACCAATGCATCGACCGTCCGACTTAGTCGACCTTAGAAACCGGATCTCTCCCATTTTGCGCATGTGTCCTTCAAAATATTCGTGATTGCTTTGACCTGTTTTTTCTACATTAACAATGCTTCGCAAGAACTGTGATGAGCTTGAAACTTACCCTGTCATCTTGATCAAACAAGTCGAAGTGATTCCCAAAAACATGGTGCACTGTTTGAAACAAATCACCCCCATAACGCTCCCAACCTAGTAGTTTATCGTCTCGATTGATATCTACATCAAGAAGTCCGTCTGGCCTCGACTTCGGCAGCGGTACGCGTGCCGTGGCTTTGAGAAGCACAACGGGTGGACATGACGATACTGGTCGTACTCGCTGACCTGAGCCATTACCCTGCAGAGTGCTCTCACCTCCATTCTCATCTACATGGGCACTCCAGCGTGGAGGTTCCCAGTTGCCTATGAGTTCATCGCAGACTTCAAATCGTCGCATGACGTTTTTGCGCACCGACTGGGGAGTCCAGCTCGGAAATTCTGGTTTGAAATTGACAAAACGGTCGCGGTACTCTCGCCATGGCGGCGTATACGGGCTATCGACGAGGATGATGCCGGCGGCGAAAAGAGGTTGGGTGCCATGCTCGGTGTGCCGCCGCTCGTCGTCCAACTGCCGCGCAATCTGGAGAGACACAAGGCCGCCCAACGACCAGCCTTTCAACAAAGATGTTCAAGTAAGCGATTTGTGCAGAGCCGGGGCGAAAGGCGTTGAAAACTCTATACTAACCCCCAAGAACAATCGGTCCCTTTTTCCTCACCGTCCGGATGAATGTGATGTATTCTTGCGCCATCTCTGCAATTCCGCCTGCCCAGCCGTCATCGCTCTCGAATTTGGGGTCATGGATACCGTAGACGCTGCGGCCGAGATCGCCCAACATGAAATAATTGAAAATCGTGCCTCCACCATCGTGAATAAGAAAGAGGGGAGCTGCGTTGCCGGGGGCGTTCTGCAGCTGGATAGGATTCGCTTCAAGAAAAGTCATGGCGAAAGACAAATGCAGAGGGGTGGAGACCAAGAGAGCAAGCCGGACGAATTTAATAAGCAGCGATTCCAATGAGAACACAGCAACGCGGCTGAGCCTCGAAGTCAGTCTGTAGTCGGTTCTGCGGCCTTGGCCTTCACCTTAGAGCGCGTCGTCTCAATCATCAATCAAATAATACACTATCTCTACCGCCAAGCCCTCTCTCCTATTGGTCTGGATATAAGCCGGTTATTGATCTGATTGGTAGAAAATTAAATAACTAAAAAGCTTTGTTGTTCTACGTTTTTAAGCTTTAAGTAATTATTCTGCTCTGCTAGATGCTTAATCTAGCCTTCTTTTTTCCTTATCATAATCAAAGACAACGCGGTTAGGGGTGTTAAAATCACTTCTGCTGCGTGGTTTTTCCCTCTAAATATGATTAGCGCTGCTAAGACCTTCTAAGCAAAGCCCGTTATCCTTCCTAATCAGGACTAGCCACTTTCTTCCTGGAAAGGAAGGATAATCTGCTCGTGTGCACACACCATCACTCGCTAACAGCGGCCCGCAGCGGCTACTAAGAGCGTGGGCATATGGGGACTCGGCAGGCGAAGAGTGCACTGGACATACAGTACGGCCCGGAGGAATCCAGCCAGGGTCAATTGCGGGACCGTACCGCAACGCCTGCCGCGTCGTAGCAATGATTGTGTGCAGGGCATCCCTGCACCGGCTGTAAGCGCTAACACGGCCAACTGGGCCCCTTTCGTACACAGTGTGCCTTACCTCACTAAAACCGTTTTCGGTCCCCCTAACGTGCTCTCGACAACACCTCATCAAGAGCCAACACAACTAACTGGGCCCCTTTCGTACCCACTGACTGTGCCCCGCCTCAATAAAACCGTTTTCAGTCCCCTTTTCATAAGGAGCTCTCGAAAACACCTCATCAAATCCGTTCTGGTCGGAATACCGCTTTGTTCCTGTTGTGACAACATGGCGAACTCTGGAGAGGGCTCCGCCGGCCAGAAGTCAAAGGTGGGCAAGGCCCTGCGGAAGAAGCTCGGCCAGGGCGGGTTCGTGCGAATTTTGGGCTATGCCACTTGGTTCGACCGCTTGCTCATGACATTAGCAGCTGCCTGCTCTGCGGGTGCAGGCGCAGCGCTGCCGATTATGACCATTGTGTTTGGCAAGCTTGTCGGCAACTTCACGGGCTACTTCACGGCGGGATCAGCCGTCACCGAGAAGGAGTTTCGCGATGGCGTGGATCGCAACGCCCTTTACCTTTTTTTGCTCTTTATCGGCAAGTTCGTTCTTGGATACGTCTCGACGTATGCCTTCCGCATGAGCGGCATTCGTATTTCGGCGGCGCTGCGCCTCGCGTATCTTTCGTCGCTTTTCGAGCTCCCCGTTAGGTTCATCGACAAGCTGCCGGCGGGCGAGGCTACTGACGCCCTGACGAATACTGCAAACACCATTCAGTTCGCCATATCAGACAAATTGGGCTCGATGGTGCAAGGCTTCTCACTTGTGATTGCGGCCTATGTCATTGCCTTCGTCTACTCGTGGAGGCTGACACTTGTATCAAGCTCGGTCATTATCTTTGTCACCACCATGCTGAGGATCACAACGCCTCATCTTATGAAGCACTACATTTCGATATTTGGGATGAATGCGGGGGCATCTGGTGTAGCTGGTGAGGTCCTCCGAGGGATACGGACCATCAAATCGCTTGGTGCTGAAGAGGAGGCTATGCGATGGCACAGTAAGTTCCTGGACCTTGCCCAAGTATCCGGGTCTAAGCTGTCCATCTGGGTGTCGATGCAGTTCTGGCCGGCTTTCTTTGCCACGTACGCAAATATGGCACTTACCTTCTGGACTGGCGTCAAGTTCTACTCAGAGGGCTTGATCCCAGGCGTCGGCAATCTTACCACGTAAGTTTACGGAAGTCCACTCTTCGTATTATTATCTTTTGCCTAACAATGCTATAAACAGTGTCCTGTTCGCGGTCTTGATTGTCCTGGCAGGAATGGGCAACATCTTCACACCCTTGCAGTCAATCATCCGAGCCTCTTCCGCTTCAGTCTCAGTCTGGAAAATTATAGATGCGCCGAAGCCGAAGCCCGGCGGGCTTCAGCCACCCGATGTCAAGGCTGAGGAGGATGTCAAATTCGAGAACGTGCGATTCACGTATCCCAGTAGACCCGAGGCAGAGATCTTGAAAGGTGTCAATTTTACGATAAAGAGTGGGCAAGTAACCGCCTTTGTCGGTCATTCTGGCTGTGGAAAGAGTACAATTGTCGCGCTGCTGGAAAGGTGGTATGAGCTATCGGACATCAACGAGGCACTCTCCAATGCGGCCACGGCGACTCAGATTAAAGTTGAAGCCCCGATAACAGACGGCTCGGAGACGAGCGACTCTACGGGGATCAGGGAGAACAAAGTTGAAGAGAAGAGCGAGAGTGGCGTGGAGAGCGAGGCTGGCGTGTTTCAGAATGCCGGCCGGATCCTGGTCGGTGAGCGCAGCCTTGAGGAGATCGATCGCAAGTGGTGGCGGTCTCAGATCGGTCTCGTACAGCAAGAGCCAGTACTTTTCAACGAGACCATCTTCGAGAACGTGTCCAAAGGCCTTCTTGGTTCTCAGTGGGAGGATGCGCCACGTGAAGAGAAGCTTCAGCTGGTTGAGGAGGCATGCAGAGAAGCGTTCGCGGATGAATATATTTCAAAATTTCCCCAGGGCTACGACACCGTCGTGGGCGAGAGCGGGATAAAACTATCAGGAGGGCAGCGACAACGTTTAGCCATTGCACGCAGCATCATCAAAAAGCCTACGATCCTGATCCTTGACGAAGCGACGAGTTCGATCGATGTTCGCGGTGAGCAGCTCGTCTCTGCAGCTCTAGACCGTGCATCTAGAGGAAGGACGACTATCGTCATAGCGCATCGTCTGTCTACAATCCGACGTGCTGACCACATCGTTATACTTCAAGAAGGCAGGGCCATCGAGGAGGGGACGCACGATGAACTAGTAGCCAAAGAAGGCGGCCTCTACTCTGACCTTGTTCAGGCATCAAACCTTGAGTTTGGCCACCACGAAGAGGAAGCACTGATTCAACATGAAGAAGGCGAGTCCGAGACGTCACATCTCGAGAAGCAGCAAGACTCTGTGCAGGAGCATAAGAGCCTCAACAGCGTATTGCATAAAGTGAAAGCAAAAGTATCCTTCCGATCGGTCGGATATTTGTTGATTGAACAGAAGCGCTACTACCTTCTCTACTTCTTCGCACTTGCTGGCGCGATGGGCGCAGGTGCTGCTGTACCCGTACAAGCTTGGGTCTTCTCGCACATCATCACCGTCTTTCAAGAAACCGACAAACACAAATTAGAAGACGATGGGAGTTTCTGGGCTCTGATGCTCTTTATCCTAGCCATTGCCGCGGCCATCTCCTACGCCACTATCGGCTACTTCAGTAACACAATTTCTTTCCGCGTTAGCACGGTGTACAGGAAAAGCTACTTTGAAAGCGTTGTTATGAAGCCGATTCATTGGTTCGACGACGAAGACCGCTCGTTCGGCACTTTGACTGCACAGCTTGGGAGCGATCCTCAACAGCTTCAAGAGTTGCTGGGTGTTAATATCGCTTTCCCGCTCATTGCTATCTTTAACCTCATGGGCTGTACCATCGTCAGCTTCGTCTTTGGCTGGAAACTGAGTCTAGTGATCTTCTTCGCCTCGCTTCCAGTCATTCTGATTGCGGCTTTCTTCCGCATCCGCTACGAGATGTTATTTGTCGCTATGAATGAGAAAGTCTTTGCAGAGTCGAGCAAGTTTGCCGCTGAGGCAATCACTTCCTTCCGGACCGTTACGGCTCTGACTTTGGAAGACGCCATCTCAAAAAGATACAAGTCACTGTTGGATGGACATATCCACGATGCCTTCCTGAAGGCTCGGTTCACTATCCTCGTCTTCGCATTGAGCGACAGCTTAGAATTCTGCTCGATGGCTCTCGGCTTCTGGTATGGAGGCCGACTGTTGGCGACTAGAGAGTATGACTCTATGCAATTCTTTATCATCTACGCCGCACTCATCCAGGGCGCTCAAGCCGCCGGACAGTTCCTTGCGATTGGACCGAACGTTGCCAATGCTACTGCGGCAGCCAACCGCATCATCGCTTATCGACAAGGTTCTGAATCCATCTCTGCCAAGAAGAGCGACAACGACAACGACAAACCTACTGGTTGCAAACTCGAATTCCGCAATGTAGGCTTCCAATACCCAACTCGAGACGTACCAGTCTACAGAAATCTCTCATTTACTATTGAGCCGGGACAATTTGTGGCTTTTGTAGGCCCATCAGGCTGCGGCAAGACGACCATCGTCTCGTTGCTCGAACGCTTCTACAACGTCAACACGGGCTCCATTCTCATCAACGACCAAAACATCACCGACCTCCCTCTATCACACTACCGCAGCCTATGCGGCCTAGTGTCGCAAGAGCCCACTCTCTTCGACGGGACGGTACGAGAGAATCTCATCCTCGGGCTACCATCCGGATCCGCTACTCCACAAGACGCCATCGACGCTGCATGTAAGGCAGCTGAAATCTACGACTTTGTCGTGTCACTCTCTCAATCTTTCGATACACCCCTCTCTGCAGGCATGCACTCAAGTCTCTCGGGCGGCCAGAAGCAGCGCTTGTGTATTGCGCGAGCACTTCTGCGAAACCCGCAACTGTTGATGTTGGACGAAGCGACCAATAGTCTTGACAGCGTGAGTGAGGGTTTAGTGCAAAAGGCTATTGAGCAGCTGGGCGGCAGCAGGGCGCTGACGATCATTGTGGTCGCACATCGATTGGCGACGGTGCAGCGTGCGGATCGCATCATTGTCATGGGTGAGGGAGGTGTAACTCTAGAGGATGGCACGCACAGTGAATTGATACAGAAGAAAGGCGTTTATTGGGATATGTGTAAGGCACAGGCCTTGGATCGGTAAAATCGATGTGGAATTTCATTGTTTGCTCTTCGGTTACAGCATGGCGAGCTCTACGGACGAGTAGAAAAGCACGGGTGGAGCATTGTTCGTCATGTGGAACACTCGACAGAGGTCAGGACAGCAAAATACTCTTAGCGGTATCCGCTGTGACAGCGGCGTTGAGTGTCTACGGATGCAATCTAGCTCATCTAAGAGAAGCGAAGAGGGGAGCCCAATCACCACTCTCATCGTCCCATTGTTGTTCGATTAACAAAGAAGTTTCGCGTGGGTTCCATCACTACGAGACTCTCTTGTAGGCAATCCACCAGGTCACCAAGAACTTAGAAGTTCTACCAAATATAGAGCTTTTTGTGGGTACGCTCCACACTACTGCTTTTTCATGTCCTCGTGTAGACAACGGGCCGATCACTGCCATTTCCAATGGCCTGATCGATCAGCAGCATACTGCAAATGTTGAGATGCCTCTGATCGGACTAGATGAGTGGGCCTTGCTGCAGTAAGACTCTTCACGTAACTAGCGAAGCTGTCGACACAGCTCTTCTCGTGTCAGACGTACTCCCAAGCTTACTTTCAGGCGTACAATTTGGAATAAAGGGCGGGTAATTACAGTAGTCGGTGAGGAAAGGAAGGAGTGAGATGACGTGACATGTGTCCTAACATATCGGCCCGTTTCAGAGCGACGTTGCGCTGCTTATGATTGAATCGTTGACTTCGCCGGAGGGAGGCAGCCGTACTAACATACCTCATTCCATGTCTCTCTATTATCCGGCATATCTTCACATTGCATAAATTTGTGGCCTCGACTGGAGCCCTGTGAGCTGTGCCACACGGAATACAGGGGATGAATACGGCCCCAGCCGCAGGGTAGTGTGATGGGGAAGACCCACTCAGAGTAGCTCACCATCTCGCACTGCCATTGGCTACTGGGTATTGCCATTTGCCAATACGGCACTAATCTGGCGTGACTGGATCCTCTTCACACCTTCGTTATTCCGGAAGGAATTTTGTCTATCACGGCGGTTCATTTATCAGAGACTGATTGCTAATTGTAGGGCGATATTTCGCTCATGATGAGCAGTACCAAAGACCCAGGAAGGAGATGCGTCAATTTGTGAAAGATGGGTCTGCAGAGATCTAACGGGAGCTAGACGTGGCGAGTTGCTAGGAGGTGGACTAGACACAGCAGATCTTTCACAGCAAAAGTGATTATGCTACATATTTGTATTTAAATACTATAACAAATTTTGGTTGAGCCTTTGCAATGTCCTGTACATGTAAGCTGTGCGTGGAACCGGTACATTTACTCTGGACGCTTGTGATAGTATATATCCTGTTGCTCAAGGTTAGTGTTCTACTGGGCAACGAGTGTACCGCGACATTCACTTACCGAACACTGGGGACAGCTCAATCGGGCGTCTCTTGCGAGCATCCTGTAATGTAGAGGGTACAATCGGCGTGGTCTTCCTTGCAAAATCGACCACTTGGAATGGAAAGTCTTCTTCAATATCGATGCCGCTTACCAGAGCAACATTGAATGCTTCTTCTGCAAGCTCCAGAACGACTTCTATCGCAGCAGGGATTTCGAGAAGCTGGTGAGTATTGAGGCCAGAGACCGCAGTAGTAGAGTTCCATGCATTGTTGAAGATCAACTTCTTCCACCGCTCCTTGTATACGCTCTCTATGCTCTTGATACAAGGATCCATTGCAGCAAGAAAATCGCGTCGGGCACTGTCTGCCCGATGGCCTTGTCCACTCCGCCCGGTGATGCCAACGAGGAATGGGGATTTGTTTATACCAGCTGCCTGGTCCACGAAGCCTGCGCGAAGTTGAGTGCAGTTAGTGTTGACCAGCATTGCGAGGACAGTGTTGTCCGGAAATGCCTCGATTAGCGGCGCTTCGACATTCATGCCGTTCTGTGCGGACACAATCGTCGTGCCTGGTTTTACAAGTGGTCCCAGATTCCTTGAAATGGTGGGCCAGTCATCCAGGACTTTGTTGGTGCAGACAATATAGTCGACTGGCTTCGAGAAGAGTGTCTCGCCAAAGGTGTCTACATGGCAGACCTGCCTAGGTAAGAAGCGGCCATGACCCCAAATAGTCGATCGTATCGAGTATCCAGACCTCTTGACAGTTTCATAGTTGGAACGACAGACGACTGATACGTGATTTGAGGCCCGTTGCGCAAGTCTCCACCCTATGACGGAGCCGACAGCTATTGGAGAGATTGTCAGCTTCTCTCTTGATCCGACGTATGGAAACTCCTCACCACCGCCGCCATATATCAGAATATTGCAACGAATAGCCATAGTTACGCTATACAGGTGGCATTAGCTGTTTTACTGGATGTCGGCTCGATTACACCTCTTGTGTCCGTCTCATTCAGCTTCGGGCTCTAACGGAACGACTCATATAATGGGATAATCTGCGGCCAAACTCTTACACGAACATCACGTCTGAGCAAATCAAAGCAAAGTGCTCCAAGTTCCCCGCAGGCACCTGGAGTCGGAGTCAGTTACCAGCCAGCCGATCCTTCATGGAGTCAATAAAAACCCAACAGCTCCGTATGAGGAGTCACCCGGCAATCCTACCGCATGGATCACTACTGCACAAGCAACAGAATGGAGCCAAGGTCTCACACCGGTACTTAGAACTTGGTATGGGTCGTTCAGGCCCTCATGGTGTCGTACGAGCGCTATGCTACACGGATGCTGAACCTTGCGATGATACACAGATGCTAAATCTTGCGATGCTTCTCAAGAAACGGTAAGAGCTAAGGACACGGCAGCTAGCGGGTCGAGCCTAAATTATAGCTCGGAAATATCCAGTGTAGTTTCCATCCTTTAGATCAGCATGCTTACGTGTGTTGCTCCGTGCAATATGCCGAAAAACCGCGACTGGCCATCCTACTACATACAACATCGGTCGCTGCAGATGGATACTGAGTGTAGCGCAGCATTCGTACAACGAGGGGCCCAGAACAGGGGGTACCGGGGATGGGGTAGCACTCAGTCTTTCTTGAATAGAGGATTGGCGATCTGCACGCTTACGAGCCTGGTTTTGTGCATGCCTTGCGCATATCGTATGCGTACATTACATAGAATTACGCCTCGTTTATGGATGTAGGAGCTGCTACAGCGATTCATACCTTTTTTTTTGACTGCAAGTCGGTGCCTCCAACAGGAACTTCAGCTTTTTCGCCGTCTATTCACAAGAACTAGAGTATGCAGAACAACGACGATAAATAGTTTACGTATGAGAATACTAAGCCCGATCTAGTAACAATGGAAGGAGCACTCGATATGTCGGTTCGCAAGCAGTTGGCTCACGAGTTTGATGGAGATCTAGGTAAGGTTGAAGACATCCTGCCATGCACGCCGTTTCAACGGGACGTGGTGGCATGGAGTGCGAGCAAACAGCAGGAGGCAGTCGGCCATGTCCTCCTTGAGATTACTAACAACACCGATATCGAGCGCTTGGCCGCAGCATGGAAGAAGGTGCATCACCTGATTCCAGCCTTCCGCACTTGCGTATTCACGTCCTCCTCTGGAGATTGCTTCCAAGCAATCTTGTCCGAGGCGATGGTTTGGAAACACGTCAAGACTTCGGACCTTGATAAAGTCGTTGAGGAGGAGAAAGCCGCCGCTATCGACGAATCCCAGTGGAACAGGTTCGCGGTAGTCGTGTCATCTGACGGGAAGCGGCGCAACTTGGTTTGGACATTTAGCTACGCGAACTTCGACAACTCCTTGCAGGAGCGCATCCTGGACATGGTGCATACCGCCTATATCGGTGGAGAGCTCCAGCCCTCTGGGGGACTGAAGACGATGGTCGAGTCGCTCGGTAAGAACTCTGAAAGGGCGGCGCGATTCTGGCAACAACGGTTTGACGGCTTCAACGCCGCTGTCTTTCCCGCACTGTCGTCTGTCAAGGTTGTGCCTCAGCCGGATGCTCGCGCCCAGCACGAATTCTCGTGCATCACTGGTCCGCACCAGAAATGGCCAAGCACAGTGATTTGTCGAGCCGCTCTTGTAGCGCTTCTCTCGCGCTACACTCACAATGAAGATGTGCTTTTCGGCGCTATAACAGAGCGGCCTCCTGTGCTTGACGGGTCAGAGCAACTAGTTGACGGTCCCACTAGAGCGCTAGTGCCTGTCTGCACGCGACTTTTGCCTGAAATGAGTATTTCGCACTTGATGGATGCAGTCGCCGAGAACCACACTGCTGTACACGAGTTTGAGCAGACTGGCCTCCGACCTCTTGCCAATGTTGAAGGCGAAGAATCGGCGGCCGGTGCATTTCAAATTATACTGGCAGTGACTGCTCCCGGTATTACTCATGCGTCAAGTTCCGCCCTATATCGCCCTACAGTCACTCCGGATAGGTTCGCACCTTATGTCAACCGCGCCATTTTGATCCATTGCCACATGTCCCAGGCTTGGGCATCATTGTCAACTCGATACGATCCGAGGGTCATCGATACTCCTCAAATCAACCGGTTCCTTACACAGCTAGGGGCTTTGATTCAGTGCTTTTCCAATCCCGAGGTCGACGTACCTGTAAGGTCACTGGACATGGTCACCCCAGAAGACCGCGCAGAAATTAACTCTTGGAATTCGACCCAACCTCAGCCCCGCGAAGTCTGCATCCACGACGTAATCTCTCGATTTTCGACCGATACTCCTCAGAAACACGCTGTATCTGCCTGGGATGGCCAGTGGACATACGCTGAACTTGAAAATTTGTCGTCTCGTCTCGCGGTATACATCCTATCTCTCAATTTGGATATGGGACGGGCGGTACCCTTATGCTTCAACAAGTCCAAATGGACGGTTCTTGGGATGCTCGCAGTCCTCAAGGCTGGTGGCGCATTCACCCTCATCGACCCCTCCCTTCCAGCAGCCAGGATCGTCAGCATATGTCAGCAAAGTCAGTCCAAGATCGCGCTGGTTCCTAAGGTTCACCTTGATACTATGCGTACCGCCATAGGTTATTGCATTGCTGTTAACGACGACCTGATACAGTCCCTTCCTCGTGACGAGACTCGGCTTAAACCCGTCGCAAAGCCGAACGATCTGGCGTACATCCTGTTCACCTCCGGTAGTACGGGAGAACCCAAAGGATGTATGATCGAGCACCGAGGATGGGCTTCGTGTGCTCTTGAATGGGGCCCTGCACTTGGGATCAATCAGAGTACCCGTGCGATGCAGTTCGCATCGTACAGTTTTGGTGCTTCCCTAATCGAGACCCTAGCTCCTCTAATGCTTGGCGGTTGCGTCTGCATTCCTTCCGACGATGAGCGTATGAATGATCTTCCAGGCTTCATGAAGCGAGCGCATGTGAACTGGGCATTCTTTACTCCTTCGTTCGCTGGGACGTTCCATCCAGACAGTGTTCCCGGGCTTCAAACTCTGGTGCTGGGTGGCGAACAAATGTCGGAAGACGTCAAGAACACCTGGGCTCCACGAGTTCGGCTTTTCCACGCCTATGGCCAAAGTGAAAGCTCGAGTATTTGCACGTACACTCCGCTTAGCGAAAACACCACTCAGGTGAACAACATCGGCCGGGGAATTGGTGCGCGACTCTGGATTACAGACCCTGATGACGTAAACAAGCTTGCCCCTATTGGCGGCATCGGCGAACTCGTGGTAGAAAGTCCCGGAATCGTGCGATCGTACCTGAACCCGTCAGCCGGCGACGCGAAATCTTTCCCTGACCTCACACCCACGTGGTACCCTGGACGACAGGTGAATGAGCCAATCAGATTCTGTAGGACTGGAGATCTTGTCCGTTACAGAACCGATGGGAGTATCGTAATCTTGGGGCGAAAGGACTTTCAGGTGAAGGTCCGTGGGCAACGTGTAGAGCTTGGCGAGGTCGAGGCACATCTGCGGAAGCAGTTGCCGAACTACATCTCCGCTGTTGAGGCTATTAAACGACCCAATAGGCCAAACAACACTATTCTTGTTGCATTTGTCTCTGGACCGCGCCGACATGAAGACAGTACGCTTTTTGGAACGTCGACGGCGAAGACGTTCGTCTTCGACGACAGTGCTTCAAAGCGCATTGTGGCGAAGCTGATGGAGAGCTTGCCCCGGTACTCGGTTCCATCCTACTTCATCCGCACAAAGGAAATGCCAAAAATTCCAACGGGGAAAATAAATCGAAGAAAGCTTAGAGAGATTGGCACGAATATGTTGCAGGAGACAAACGGAATCGTCACCTGGCCAGCTGAAGGCCAAGTCGCTCCCGCAGACGAGACAATCAACACACTGCGTCGACTGTGGTCTCAAACTCTAGACCTGGATATTGGTTCGATAGACTCCGAGACTAGCTTCTTCCGGCTTGGAGGTGACTCGATTGCAGCGATAAAGATGGTCAACAAGGCCAAGCTATTGGGCCTGGCGATGAACGTGGGCGACATCTTCCAGAGTGCCAACATCCGTGATCTTGCGGCGAGGATCCGACCAGTCTTCAGTTTAGACCGTGCCATCACCTCTACGGCCTATAGTGGGCCTGTAGAGCAGTCATTCGCGCAGGGCCGTCTCTGGTTCCTCGACCGTCTCAATCTCGGAGCGGCCTGGTACCTCATGCCCTTTGCATCTCGCCTTCGGGGACCACTCAATACTAAGGCACTCGCTGCCGCGCTTCAAGCACTTGAGGAGCGACATGAGACATTGAGGACAACGTTCGAAGACGATAGAGGCGTAGGCATACAAGTGGTCCACCCGCACCGTCCACAGGAACTCCACATAATTGATGTCTCTTCATACAGAGAAGCTGAGGTTCTTGAGGCAGTGAAGGCAGAGCAGACGAAGCCTTTTGATCTCACCTCGGAGCCGGGATGGAGGGTTCGCTTGTTCCAGGTCGGTGAAAGTGACCACATCTTGTCTGTCATGATGCATCATATCATCTCTGATGGTTGGTCAGTTGATGTCCTACGTCGAGAGCTGTACGATTTTTACGCTGCGGCATTAAGCAGCAAGGAGCCACCGTCTCCAGTTACACCTCTCCCAATTCAATACCGTGACTTCGCAGTATGGCAACGACAAGCAGACCAGGTTGCAGAGCATAAGAGACAGCTTGATTATTGGACTAAGAAGCTTGCCGATAGTACACCAGCAGAGCTTTTATGCGACCGACCGAGACCTAAAGTACAATCTGGCAAGGCTGGAGTTGTCCCTGTTGCTGTTGAAGGGTCGCTGTATGTGCGACTTCAGGCCTACTGCCGCGCTCAGCACGTGACTCCCTTCGTCGTGCTATTAGCAGCCTTCCGCGCTACCCACTATAGACTTACTGGTACTGAAGACGCTACTATTGCCACCCCTACTGCCAACCGTAGCCAGGCAGAGCTCGAACAGTTGATTGGCTTCTTTGTCAATACCCAGTGCATGCGCATCACTGCGACCACTAACGACACATTCGATGACCTGGTCCGGCAGGTCCGTCAGACGACGACGGAAGCTTTCGCCAATCAAGATGTACCTTTTGAGCAGCTCGTGTCGGCGCTACTACCCGGATCACGAGATACCTCACGTAACCCATTAGTTCAGCTCATGTTCGCTATCCATTCACAGCGACGCCTTGGCCAGCTTCACCTTGAAGGTGTGCAGGACGAAGCCTTGTTTCTTTCACCAACCACCCGACTCGATATAGAATTCCACATGTTCCAGATAGATGACAGCCTAAGCGGACATGTCCTCTACGCACTCGATTTGTTCGAAGCTGAGACGATAAACGGGATGCTTTCTGTCTTCTACGAGATTCTTCAACGAGGTCTTGCGGAGCCACAAGGGCTCATAGCCACCCTTCCGCTGACAGACGGGCTTCCGCAGCTTCGTCAGCAAGGTCTGCTCGATATGGAGCAGACACAGTATCCCCGCGAATCAAGCATTGTCGACGTCTTCCACGACCAAGTAGCCACTTGTCCAGAAGCTATAGCAGTCAAAGACTCTTCGACCAAGCTCACATATGTGGAGCTCGATCAGAAATCAAACGAACTGTCTAGCTGGCTGCGGCGACGAAAGATGGCACCTGAGACTCTAGTCGCCGTGTTAGCACCGCGCTCCTGCCAGGCTGTCATTGCCCTCCTTGCCATCCTCAAGGCCAACCTTGCATACCTGCCGCTCGATGTCCAGGTACCTGCAGCCCGTATCGAAGCTATTTTGTCCGCTATCCCGGGACAGAAGTTAGTCTTGCTGGGCGCTGACGTCTCGGCCCCCGAGGTTCATGTTGAAGAAGTTGAGATGCTACCCATTGCTGCCGGATTTGGCCATTCATACCAGAATGATACTGTCAAGCAGGATAGCCCGTCTGCAACTAGCCTTGCATACGCAGTCTTTACTTCTGGATCGACGGGCAAGCCAAAAGGTGTCATGATTGAGCATCGGGGTATTATACGATTGATGAAGAACAGTACACTTTCACGTACTATCCCTTCCAACATCCAAATGGCCCACCTGTCAAACATGGCCTTCGACGCATCTCTCTGGGAGATCTTCATTGCGATTCTGAACGGCGGAACGGCGATTTGCATCAACCACGCGACGACAATGAACATCGAAGCCCTTGGAGATCTGTTCGTGCGTGAGGACGTTCACGCCGCCGTACTTTCTCCAGCGCTCTTGAAGCAGTGCTTGGCTTATGCACCGAAGATGCTTGCCAAATTGGACAGCCTGTATATCGCCGGAGACCGACTTGATCGTGTAGATGCTGTGGCCGCCCTCGCACTCGTACGAAATGGTGTCTATAACGCTTACGGGCCGACAGAGAACAGTATTCAAAGCACGATGTTCAAGATAAAGAAGGATGAGAGATTTGCTAATGGTGTGCCGGTCGGTCGCGCTGTTAGTAATTCCGGGGCCTACGTGATGGACACCAAGCAGCAGCTTGTCCCTATTGGGGTCATGGGCGAGTTGGTGGTAGCGGGTGACGGTCTTGCTCGCGGATACACAGACTCGGCACTAGACGTCGGTCGGTTTGTGAATATCAACGTTGACGGTTGCATGGTGCGCGCGTACCGTACAGGCGATCGAGTTCGGTGCCGACAGGACGGTGAACTTGAGTTCTTCGGCCGTATAGATCACCAAGTCAAGATTCGTGGCAACCGAGTTGAGCTAGCTGAAGTCGAGCACGTTATACTCAATCACGACAGTGTCAGTGATGCCGCTGTTGTTCTCCGCCAGAAAGACAGTACAGAGCAGGAAATGATCGCATTTGTCGTAGCTAAGGACGCCTCCCGCATGGCTAACGGTACACTAGAAGATACCAAAACCGAGGCGAAACTGGAACTAGAAAGGCAGGTGCACAGGCACTTGCAAAGGACACTACCAACATACATGATTCCGGCACAGATTGTCATCCTGGAGCGCATGCCAATTAATGCCAATGGCAAGGTTGACAGAAAAGAGCTAAGCGCAAGAGCGCAGACAACCACGAGGAAGAGACTGACAGTGCAACATGTAGCGCCTCGCAATGAGACAGAGAGGGCGTTATGTGAGGAGTTTGCAAGCGCTCTTGGAGTTGACGACGTCGGCGCCACTGACGACTTCTTTGAGCTTGGTGGACACTCTCTCACAGCGATGAAGCTGGCCGCACATGTCAGCCAGCGATTCAATACTACGGTCTCTGTCAGAGATATCTTCGACTATCCTGTTCTCGCTAATCTTGCGACTACTCTACGGCAAGACTTGAAGCAATACCAGTCTATTCTGGCTACAGAATACCGTGAACCGGTCGAGCAGTCATTTGAGCAAGGTCGTTTGTGGTTCCTGGACCAGCTGAACGTAGGATCCTTATGGTATCTAATGCCGCTTGCGACGCGCATCCGCGGATCCCTCGACCGCGTCGCACTCAATACTGCGCTTCATGCTCTTGAGCAGCGACACGAAACGTTACGGACTACTTTTGAGGAGCACAACGGTGTCGGAATGCAAGTAGTCCAGCCATGGAGGCTAAAGAGCATCAGGACCATTGACATATCTACGTATAACGACGACGAAGTCAGCAAAGCATTGAAGATTGAGCAGACGAGATCTTTTGATCTCAGCGTAGAGCCAGGATGGAGGGTCTGCTTGTTCCAGCTCAGTGGAGACGAGTATATCCTGTCGATCGTCATGCACCACATCGTCTCTGACGGGTGGTCGGTAGACGTGCTCCGCCATGAGCTGGATGTCTTCTACAGCGCGGCCCTCAAAGGGGATGACCCGTTGTCGCAGATCACGCCGCTCCCAATCCAGTACCGTGATTTTGCAGCGTGGCAGAAGCAACCAGAACAAGCATTGGAGCAAGACAAGCAGCTTAAGTACTGGACCAAACAACTCGCCAATAGTACGCCAGCAGAGTTTCTCTGTGACAAGCCAAGGCCCGAAGTTCTCTCAGGCGAGGCTGGTGTCGTTCCCTTCACGATTGTCGGACCGCTGTATGAGAGCCTTCAGGCGTATTGTCTTGCTCATCAAGTCACGTCTTTTGTCGTCCTACTGGCTGCCTTCCGCGCGACACACTATAGGCTGACCGGTACCGACGATGCTACCATCGGTATGCCTACAGCCAACAGGAATCGACCGGAGCTTGAAAACTTGATCGGCTTCTTCGTCAACACCCAGTGCATCCGGACTGCTGTCACATCTAATCAGACATTTGAAGGTCTAGTGCGACAGACTCGCGATTCGGCAACAGAAGCGTTCGCTAACCAAGATGTGCCTTTTGAGCAGCTTGTCTCAGCCCTGCTCCCAGGTTCGCGAGACACATCGCGTAACCCACTTGTGCAGCTGTTATTTGCAGTTCACACGCAGCGAGATCTCGGTCGTCTACAATTTGAAGGGTTGCAAGCCGAACTCATAGAGATGACGCCAACAAGTCGGCTGGACATGGAGTTTCACTTCTTTCAGGAAGACGACTGTCTACATGGTAGTCTGCTATACTCGACTGATATCTTCGAACCTGAGACAGTTAAGGGACTATTACTAGTCTTTAACGAGATCCTCCGCCGCGGCCTCGAAGAATCGGCATTGCCAATCGCTACTCTTCCGCTTACAGATGGTCTTTCGGAGCTCCGCAGGCTCAACCTGCTCGACATTGAGAAGACGCCATATCCGCGAGACTCAAGCATTGTCGACGTCTTCCGTGAGCAGGTCGCTGTCTGCCCAGAGGCAATGGCAATCAAAGACTCTTCATCTGAATTGACGTATTGTGAACTCGATCGACAATCAGAGAGGTTAGCCGCCTGGTTGTGCCAACGACGGATGGCTCCTGAAACTCTAGTTGGTGTCCTTGCGCCTCGTTCCTGTCATACGATTGTTGCCTTTCTCGGTATTCTCAAGGCGGGTCTTGCGTACTTGCCGCTCGACGTCAATGTCCCTGTCGCGCGCACTGAAACGATCCTTTCAGCTGTCGCTGGCCACAAGCTCGTCCTACTCGGGTCTAGCGTACAATCTCCAGAGATCGCGGTGCCGGATGTTGAAATGATTACAATCAGCGACACCTTGAAATACTCAGACACCAACGTTGCTTCAATCCGGAGATCATCGCCCTCTGCGACAAGTCTCGCATATGTCATTTTCACATCCGGCTCTACAGGCAAGCCGAAAGGCGTCCAGCTTGAACATCGCAGCATCGTCCGACTCATACGGGACAGCAATCTTGTTTCTATGCTTCCGCCATCGCCTCGTACCGCGCACCTGACAAATATCGCATTTGACGTGTCCGTATGGGAAATCTGTCTAGCTCTACTGAATGGAGGATCCGTTATCTGTATTGAGAATCCTGTCACGATGGAAAGCACAGCACTCCAA
>NW_022985236.1:3945-7920 GCF_010093535.1 Lindgomyces ingoldianus | reverse complement strand
ACTATTCACAAACGGAGTGCCTATTGGCCGCTCTGTAAGCAACTCCGGAGCTGTCGTCATGGATACTAAGCAGCAGCTTGTCTCGATCGGCGTTATTGGCGAACTGGTCCTAACCGGAGACGGTCTGGCTCGAGGATATACCGACCTAGCTTTAGATATCAATCGCTTCGTTGATGTGACTATTGACGGTCAGCTAGTCAAAGCGTATCGCACAGGTGACCGAGTCCGCTTCCGACCACAAGATGGTCAGATTGAGTTCTTTGGTCGTATCGATCAGCAGGTCAAAATCCGTGGCTACCGTGTTGAGCTAGCAGAAGTGGAGCACGCTATGTTGAACCATAGCGCTGTCAGCGACGCCGCCGTTGTTGTCTCCCAGCGAGATGGTGCCGAGCAGGAACTTGTCGCATTTGTTGTCTGCAGGGGTGCCAAAGATTCAGAGCTCGAAAGACAGGTAAACAAACATTTGCAGGCGGTGCTACCAGCGTACATGGTCCCAACACAGATCATAGTACTCAGCCAAATGCCCATCAATGCTAATGGCAAGGTTGATCGGAAAGAGCTAGGCATTATGGCACAGACAGCGGAAAGAAAGAGACGAGTCGTCAAACATGTGGCCCCTTGCAATGCGATTGAAAGCGCATTGTGTGAAGTATTCGCAGGCATTCTCGGAGTTGAAGTCGGTGCGACTGACGACTTCTTCGAGCTTGGTGGGCACTCTCTTACAGCGATGAAGCTGGCTGCGCAGCTTGGCCGTCGGCTGAAAACTATGGTGTCTGTCAGAGACATCTTCAACAACCCTGTGCTCGCTGATCTAGCGACTACTCTCCAACAAAACACAGAGCAACACCGCCCCATCCCTCCTAGCAAGTACTCGTGGCCAGTAGAGCAATCTTTCGCACAGGGCCGCTTGTGGTTCCTTGACCGGTTCAACCTGGGATCATTGTGGTACGTCGTCCCATTAGTAACACGCTTACGCGGACCGCTCAACGTCGTTGCGATGACTACGGCGCTTCAGACCTTGGAAAAACGTCACGAGACATTGCGGACCACTTTCAAAGAGCAAGACGGTGTTGGTGTCCAAATTATTCAGCCATACAGCTCTCGTGGTATCCGGACGGTCGATATCTCGAACTACGAAGAGACGGACATTGACAAACTACTGAAAGTGGAACAGACGAAGCCGTTTGACCTTACGACAGAGCCGGGATGGAGGGTGTGTCTATTCCGCGTCAGTAAGGAGGACCATGTCTTGTCCATCATTATGCACCACATCGTCTCTGACGGTTGGTCAATCGATGTGCTTTGCCGCGAGCTGAATGCATTCTATAGCGCTGCTCTGCGAGGTGAGCAGCCGGATGTCCCACCGCTTCCAATTCAATATCGCGACTTCGCGGTATGGCAGAGACAAGAGCAGCAAATGGTCCAGCAGCAGAAGCAGCTTGAGTACTGGACAAAGCAGCTCGTCGACAGTGCACCCGCAGAGCTCCTTTGCGACAAACCTAGACCTGATTCATTGTCTGGCAGGGCCGGCATCGTCGCCGCTATAGTTGAAGGCTCTTTGTATCAAAGTCTGCAGTCATATTGTCGAGCTCACCAAGTGACACATTTCGTCGTACTACTGGCAGCCTTCCGCGCTACTCACTTCAGGCTTACCGGGACAGAGGACGCTACTATTGGCACACCAATCGCAAATAGGAACAGACCAGAGCTCGAGCACCTCGTCGGCTGCTTCGTCAATACTCAACCCATGCGTATCACCATCAACGACAACGAATATACGTTTGAAGACCTCGTACAGCAGGTCCGTGACACTGCTACAGATGCTTTTGCCAACCAAGACGTACCTTTTGAACAGCTCGTGTCAGCCCTTCTACCAGGATCCCGCGATACCTCACGCAACCCACTGGTTCAACTCATGTTCGCTGTCCACTCGCAGCGAAACCTCGGCCGCCTACGTCTAGAGGGTCTGGAAGGAGAGCTCGTATCCTTGACACCGACTACACGCCTGGACATGGAATTCCACTTGTTCCAGGAAGAGAATTGCTTTAAGGGCAGTGTGCTGTACGCTACGGATCTTTTTGAGACAGAGTCAGTCAACGGAATGCTCTCCGTCTTCTATGAGATTCTGCGCCGCTGTCTCGAAGAGCCAAAGTCGCCGATTGCTACTTTGCCGCTTACGGACGGCTCGGAGCTTCGCGACCTGAGCCTGCTCGACATTCCAAGGACAGAATATCCACGGGAATCAAGCGTAGTTGATGTCTTCCGCGACCAGGTGGCTGCTTATCCAGAGACGATTGCCGTCAAGGATTCCAATAGTGAGCTTACATATGCTGAGCTCGACCGCCAGTCCAGCATGTTAGCCGCCTGGCTCTGCAAGCGAGAGATGGCACCCGAAAGTCTCGTTGGCGTTATAGCACCTCGTTCCTGTCAGACTATCGTAGCCTACCTCGGTATTCTCAAAGCTGGTCTGACGTTTCTGCCTCTCGATATCAATGTCCCTGCCGCTCGTATTGGGACCATTTTGTCAGCTGTGCCGGGGCGCAAGTTGGTTCTCACTGGGCCAAACATCTCTGTCTCTAGCTATAACCTCCCCGACACTGAGATGCTATCGATCGCGGACGCTTTGCAACACCCCATCCGCAGCAGCCACAGTGATGCGCTTGTTCACCCATCTGCGACCAGTCTCGCGTATGTCATCTTCACCTCAGGCTCAACCGGTAAGCCGAAAGGTGTAATGATTGAGCATCGGGGTATTGTTCGACTTGTCAAGAGTAGCAATGTCGGAGACATGCTCCCAAGAGAGTTTCGCGTTGCCCACTTGATGAATATTGCTTTTGATCTATCGATCTGGGAGATATTCGCACCACTACTCAATGGAGGAACGCTTGTCTGCATCGACTACTTGACTATCCTGGACAGCAAAGCTCTTGCCGACGCCTTTGTCAAGGAGCAAATCCGTGTGGCTATGCTGCCGAGTTTACTCGTCAAACAATGTCTGGATAGCTTCCCGGCGAGTATCGCCGCTCTTGATTATTTGTATGTGGGTGCTGATCGGCTTGACGGCCGAGACGCTATCAAAGCGCAATCGCTCGTTCAACGCGGAGTTATCAACGCATATGGACCTACGGAGAACGCGATGCTCAGTACGATCTACAAGGTTCGCGACGTTGAGACATTCGTTAACGGTGTACCTATCGGCAAGCCCGTCAGTAACTCAGGAGCTTATGTGATGGACTCCAAGCAGCAGCTTGTCCCAACCGGCGTGGTTGGTGAGCTGGTCGTGACTGGTGATGGTGTAGCTCGAGGATACATAGATGCGGCTCTAAATGTCAACCGCTTTGTGGACGTCAAGATTGAAGGCCAGCTGGTTAAGGCCTACCGCACTGGAGATAAAGTGCGCTACCGACCACAGGATGGGGAGATCGAGTTCTTCGGCCGTATAGATCATCAAGTTAAGATCCGTGGTCACCGAGTTGAGCTTCCAGAGATTGAGCACGCGATCCTGAACCATGCCGCCATTCTTGACGCAGCCGTTGTTCTCCGAGGACAAGGCGCCGAGCAGGAGGTATTCGCATTTGCCGTAGCCAATGCCGACTACCTAGCGAACATGTCTCTCCCCGATTCAGAAACAGTGAACAACAGTTCTGTAGCGCAACTAGAAAAAGATGTCTACAACCAACTGAAGACAGTCCTGCCCGGTTACATGGTCCCAGAACGAGTTGTTATCCTGGAGCGAATGCCAATCAATGAAAATGGAAAAGTCGACCGGAAAGAGCTTGCTCAGAGAGCTCTGTCTGCACCGAAAACGGCGCCAGCCACTATGCGCGTCGCTCCTCGCGATGAGATGGAGAAGGCGCTCTGCGAAGAGTTTGCCAACGTCCTCGGACTTGAGGTCAGTGTATTCGACAACTTCTTCGAGCTCCACGGCCACTCCCTCTTGGCCATGAAGCTTGCAGCGCGTCTCAGCCTTAGGCT
>NW_022985236.1:0-2000 GCF_010093535.1 Lindgomyces ingoldianus | reverse complement strand
AGATTAAAGGACACGCTGTCACTACAACGAAGCTTCCGTCGACTTCCGCTACGAACCTCGCATACGTGATTTTTACCTCTGGCTCAACAGGCAAGCCAAAGGGTGTCATGATTGAACATCGCAGTGTCATCCGACTAGTCAAGAACAGCAACGTAGTCAGCCGGCTCCCCCAAAATGCTCAAATAGCGCACTTGTCCAATCTCGCCTTCGACGCCTCAACATGGGAGATCTACGCCGCGTTGCTCAATGGTGGGACTATCATTTGTATTGACTATTTCACCTCCGTGGATGTTAAAGCACTGAGAACTGTCTTTGCGAAAGAGCACATCTGTGCAACCATGCTTCCCCCAGCCCTGCTCAAACAGGTTCTCGCGATCAGCCCAGATATGCTAAGAGATGTCGATCTTTTGTTCGTTGCAGGAGACCGGCTCGAGGGTCAAGATGCCGTCAAAGCACAGGCACTCGTTCCTGAAGGAGTGTATAACGCTTATGGTCCTACTGAGAACGCCGTCCTTAGCACAATCTACAATGTCCGCCAAGGAGACCAGTTTGTCGGTAGCGTGCCGATTGGTCGACCAGTCAGTAACTCGGGGGCTTTTGTCATGGACAGGCAACAGCAGCTAGTCTCTGGTGGTGTCATTGGTGAGCTGATTGTGACGGGTGATGGGCTCGCAAGAGGGTACACAGACTCGAAATTGGACGTCAATCGATTTGTGAACGTTTGTCTGGGAGGTAACAGCGTTCGAGCATACCGGACAGGCGATCGGGTCCGAATCCGACCCAAAGACGGCCAGATTGAGTTCCTTGGACGAATGGACTACCAGATCAAGATCCGCGGCCATCGCATCGAGCCTGCTGAAATTGAGCACGCTATCCTGAGGTGCTATGTAGCCGACGATGCGGCCGTTGTAATTAATTGCCAGGAGGGCCAAGAGCCAGAAATGGTCGGTTTTGTCGCCGTGAAGAGCCAGGTTGAGATTGAAATTGAAGAAAACGAAAACGAAAACGAAAACAAGGTAACAGACTGGGCGGACCACTTCGAGTTACGGACATACGAAGACATCGGGACGATTGACTTGTCTACAGTCGGTCGCGATTTTATGGGATGGACGTCTATGTACGACGGAAGCATAATCCCTAAAGTCCAAATGCAAGAGTGGCTTGATGACACCATGCGGACCATCCTGGGCGAACAACCTGCAGGCGACGTTCTCGAAATTGGGACTGGTACAGGTATGATCCTCTTCAACCTCGGCACAGGGTTGAAGAGCTATGTCGGCCTTGAGCCGTCCAAATCTGCAGCCACATTCGTTAACAAGGCAATCGAAATGACCCCTACCTTGGCGGGCAAAGCTGTTGTACATGTCGGAACGGCAACAGATGTCGGTAGCCTGAAAAACCTCCGTCCAGAGCTGGTCGTCATCAACTCAGTTGCACAGTACTTCCCTTCGCCAGAGTACTTGTCTAAGGTTGTGGAGACGCTTGTCAGACTTCCTGGTGTCCGACGTGTCGTTTTTGGCGACATGCGATCCTGGGCAATCAACACTCAGTTCCTTGCATCAAGAGCCTTACATGCTCTCGGGGGAGACAGGGCGACAAAGAACCAGGTTCGAGAAAAGATGGCAGAAATTGGAGTGCGTGAGGAAGAGCTGCTAGTGGACCCTACTTTCTTTACAGAGCTGACAAGTCGACTGTTTGATTGTGTCTCATACGTCGAAATCCTGCCAAAGCTAATGGGAGCCACCAACGAGCTCAGCGCGTATCGTTATGCGGCTGTCATCCATGTCCACAGCTCAGAGATGCCACCGGTCCACATGATCAAGAAGAACGCCTGGCACGACTATTACTTATCTAAGATGGACCGCAGCACTCTCCTTAACCTTCTCAAGAGCTCTCCCATCGACCAACCCATTGCTGTAAGCAATATACCGTACAGGAAGACCATATTCGAGCGCCATCTGCTCGAATCACTCGAGGACGATGAGTCTACGGAGGACTGC
>NW_022985235.1:116230-140967 GCF_010093535.1 Lindgomyces ingoldianus | reverse complement strand
CAGCATGTTGCAGCAAATTGCAGCATTTTGCAGCATGTTGCAGCAAATTGCAGCATTTTACAGCATGTTGCAGCAAATTGCAGCAAATTGCAGCATGTTACAGCATTTTGCAGCAAATTGCAGCATGTTGCAAGCTGGTCGCGCATAGGGCTAGTGCGCGAGGGACTCGGATCGGCAGAACAAAAAGCCGAGCAACACGAGTATAGCAGAAAAAGGATCGATAAATAAACACAATCAACACAAATCAATCAATCATCCCATACATCATATCCAAACCCATCATTCATCTCAGGAAGCCCAGAAACAGTGCTTCAATCTGACAAATATGTATAGGTTTACTATAGCCTGCCTAACATAATTATATTAGATAGAGGTACGCAGTTTGTCTTAGCTTTCTAGAACAAACTCTATAAACAGCTCTAAATTATCTTTTATCTATTTACAGCTTTTTACCTAGAGACTAATAGCTAGACTAAGAACATAAACACTATAATAAAATAAGTTCTATAAGTGTACATAAACTACTAGTAGAATAACTAGGTAAAATAGTTAGCTACAGCATAGTTTAAAGCTAATAACATAACATCTAAATTAATATAAGTATCTCTGTTCTTAGCAAACTACAGATACTACCTTTAAATAAGATTTAAACTACTTATAAATACCCTCTAACTAACTTATTAATTTATATAAGTAATAAATGTAAATAGACTTATTAATAAGATCTAAAATATATTTAAATATGTTTATAAAAGGCTTACATAGGCTTAAGCTTTTTAATAAGAGTATGTAAACTAATTCTAAACTCTTACCCCTGCGTATGTAGCTAGCAAGAAGGTCTAGCTAGACGCTAGAAATATCTAAATAAACTAATAATTAAAGAAACTTAATTAGAAGAACCTTAGCCTCTTTACAGTAGCTTATATAGTTTTATTGCACACTTACTAATTAATCCTACCTAACAGCATAAAGATACACCCTGTGTTCTACATATTATTACTGCGCTAAGTAGCTCTTAAATTTAACTATCTACCTAGACAGCTAAACCTGCTACTTAAACCTATTATTATAAATAATAAACTAGAATATGTTATAAAAAATGTTAAACAGATCTAGTTTAATAAAAAAAAACATATTTATAAATACTTTATAAAATAGACTAGATATAACAAACTGTTATAGAAACCTGCAGAAGCTCTATAAGAGAACTCTATAGTAACCTAATTTTACGCCTAATACCTATCTAAACTAAACCTATACTCTAATAAAGACAACCTAATGCTAGAACTACTAATGTAAAGGATTTCCTTCTTAATAAGGGGGGGAGTACTGTTACAGTATCCTCCCTAGATCCTAGACATAACTATATTAGACATGTACTAGAGTATTATTAGTGCATGTTTAACATAAACACAATATAACATAAATATAAACTTAAGCATAAACTGCCTTAACACTAACTAAACTTAAAATAGGCTTAATTTATACCTAAAGCGCTTAGACTTCTAAGCTAAGTATTTAATTACTAATTTCTTTCTAAACCTTTCTGTTCCTCACACAACGTCTTGTACCTACTATAATACCTTACGTAGTAATTAAACTAGACCTCCGTGAAGCTCTATAACCTTACTCGTGCACAATCGTGACAGAAATGCATTAGTATAAAAAAAGTAGTTTAGTAGGGTCTTAGCAAAAGTAAGCAACTTAGGTGTGTAAGCAACTTGCCTGTGAAGTACGTTAAATAGTAATAGTTTTATTATTTTTATAGTATTACTAAAAATAAAGTAAGTTATAGCTTTTATAGCTGTTAATGTCTAAATAGCAGTATTTAGATACGCGGTTAGGCGTTATGTGTCATGGTCTTGTGTCACAGTTGTATGCACAGACGGATAAATACCCCTTTCCTTCGCACAGAATCAGAACAAAAAGAATTAACACCAGTTACCTGCAAACCCCCCCCCCCCCCCCGCGTGATGTGTACACTATGCAAACCTCTTTGCTTTGCATAGCTAGCATAAAGCCTATTAACACTAATTAGTAGTTTAAATGCTATAAAATAGAAAACTTTTCTTATACCATTTTATTTAAAGAATTATATACAAGAGAAATCTTTTTTCTAACTAATTTAACTGTAAATTAGCAAGAGTAAAGACAAAGTCTAATTTATATGTAAGTAGCTATAAATCTCTATTTAGTTACTTAATAAAGAGCAGAAAACTTGTTTATACAATACTATTTAGAAGTATTATATAAATAGTAGTGTTTGTTTAATGCTAGAAGATCTGTTTTATCTTTTTACATAAGGCTGTTTAGAGGTAGCGTACAACAAGAAGTAAGACAGCGCACAATAATGTATAACTAACTACTATAAAGCAACAAGCAACGCTAGCTTTATCCTTAACTAGCTAACATAACATATTAACGTATAATTAATACATACTTTTAGTAGGCATCTTAGCAAAGACTCTAGTAGAGTAGATAAATATTAAAAATTAAGTAGATAAAAGTAAACTATTAAATAACATACTTAAGAAAAAGCTTAATGTCGCGTATACTAAGAGCCTTGGCTGGGGCTCAGAGCCTGTACTAAGAGCCTTGGCTAGGGCTCGGAGCCTGGGACTAGGGCTTAGAGCCTGGGACTGGGGCTTAGAGCCTAGGACGCAGCTCGGGATCTGGAGATATTATGTTCTAAAGCTTAGTGTCTATAAGGAGAGCCTTTAGCTCTCTTAGATAGCAGAGTTACTTTATCTAATCTTCTAAACAGCTACTGCTAGGCTATTTTATCCTCTACAGTTATAGGCCTAGCGCTTTAAGAACCTAGGATAATTCTCTTTATATAACTATAGTAATAGTAAAAGCTATTGTCGCGCACAGCTATCCGTCTATATATATCCTTCTGCTGTGCTAGCTAGGAGGTTGACCTTTTGGCAAACGCAACAGTTATAAGCCTAGTTCGCGGCGTAGTGTAGATAGTTAGCGCTTAAAAATTTGCGCACCCCTGCTCTACTAATAGGATTGCATTATCCTAGAGCACTGCGTGTTTAATTCCCACGCCTAGCAAAGAGCATTTAGGCAGTGCGTCTATTACAAAGGCTACCTTACTAGATCTGTCTCTAAGTTCTGTTGCTTAGGCTAAAGAGGAAGAGTGTATTGAGGTTGTTTTAACATGTTTCACCTCTCTCGTTCTACAGTTCGAGCTGGGGGGTGTGTCGCGTACAGCTATCCGTCTATATATATCCTTCTGCTGTGCTAGCTGGGAGGTTAACCTTTTAGCAAACGCAACAGCTATTTAAAAGCTTTATTTCTTATTTTTATTAATTTTTATTACCTTTAAAGCCTATGTTATAGCTAATTAAGATGCTTCTCTTCTAATAAGAGTGTACTAGCTTAAGGACTATGCAAGCTAGCCTCTCTAGTTTATCTAGCTTTAGTTCTATGCTCTTAGCAAAAACTTATAGGACATAATTAATCTAGATAGACTAGACGCTCTAAATCCTATAGACAGCGCTCTAAAAATGCCTACACTTAGAGTAATTACTACTAAGAACTCTTTAAAGAAGGCTAATATATAGTACTAGACTAATATTACTAAGTACTAAGCTTAATTAAGCAACTAGGCATTTTACATAACACATCTTTAGATAATTTAGAACTAAGTTAATATAACTATTACACTAAAGCTTTTAGAACTTATAATAATGCAGCTTATATTAAAAAACTAATCTACTTTATAAGCACTTATATAAGCTTTAAAATAAAAGCTAGCACTAATAAACATAAGAATAAAAAATTTTATATAAGTAAAGTATAAAGCTTACTTTACTAAGGTAAAGCATAGCACTATAACTTTAAAAGCTTAGTACTAGCAGTAGCACTTCTTATACACTAAGGTAAGAACTTATAAGACTCTTAACATAGAAGGCTAGCTAGCTGCATAAGACTTTCTAAACGCTCTAGCTTTAAAGCTTACACTAGACTAGACGCGCTTTATGCACTAGAAGGTTATAAAGGCTAGCACACTTAGTAAAAAACTTTTAATAATTTAAGAAATTAATAAAATCTTTCTAATAATACTTTAAAAGCACTTTTTATGTGTAAGTAACTAAAGTATAAGTATATTTATAACACTTAGTAGATAATTAAATAATAATTTAGCCTAATCTATTTTAGCTTAATTAGGCTACTTATGCTTATGTAAAGCTTTAGAGTAATTTTTTTATTTATAAAAAGCAGTAGACTATAAAGACTTTATATTAATAGTTACTAAAAAGCTAAAAAAGCTTAGTAAAACTACACACTAGAAGATCTTTAAAAAGCTTAAGTAAGTGTAGCATAAAAAAGTAAAAGCTATACTACTTAAAAAAGCTATATAATTTTAAATAAAGCCTTTTTTACTCTAAAAGCTATTAAAAAATTAAATAAACTAGTATTTTTAAAAAGCATTATTACTACACTTATTAACTTAGCGCTTTTAGTAAAACTAAAAATATATATAACTATAAATTTTAACACTTACCTACTCTTTATAAGTATAATTTTAAATAATAAAAGTGCTATGCACTTAGTAAATAGTATAAAGCTACTTATACTTAAGTTATTTAAAAAAGCTTAAAGTTTACATATAGTAAAAGCTAGCACCTAGTTATTTTTAATCTAGAAAATAAAAACTAAAAAGCTTAAAAAGTGTTAAATAAAGTATAAAAAAAGCGCATAGAAGATTTTACACTATAAAAAGTAGTTATAGTTAAAAAATTTTACATTAATATTATCTTAGAAGCTTATTTAAAACAAAAGACTATAGTATTTAAAACTTAACTATACACTATGTATAAGTATACTAAAAAAAATAAAGTACTTATAACACTTTACTAAGAACATAACTTTATGTTTATTAAATATAAAGCTGTCTTTTTCTGCTTACTAGTGTAAAGTATGCTTTTAGATTACTAACACTTATAAACTATATTTTTACACTTAGGCTTTAAAGCCTCACAGGCTCTAGTTAAAAGTGTAAGAAATATCTAAATAATAAGTATAAAGTAAGTACACTATAAGCACTGTATAATAACACACACTAAGTAGGTTATATTAAGGAGACTAAAAAAGTAAGCTTTTTACTTATTTTAAAGAATTATATAAGACATGTTTAATACGCTATTAAGGCGCAGTAAAGCTCTATAAATAATAATTATTAAAAATAAATACAGTAGTAAAATCTTTTTATACTCTTTTTAGGCAAAAACTCTTTTAAAAATTTAAAAAGTAATAAAAAACTTTAAAAGTATAGTGTCTAATTAATATAAGCTTTAAATTAGTAAAATATAGTAAAATAATAACACTACTACACTCTCTTAGCATAGAAAGTTAAAGTATAAACTTTAAGTAAAGAAATTTAGCATTAATATTAAAAGCTTTTTACTATACACTTATAAGCTAAATAAAGCTATAAAAAGAGCTAAATAAAAAATAATTATAAAGTTTATTAAAATAAAAAGCAGTGTAAGACTCTCTAAGAAGCTCTAGCTAGAAGTAGTAGACATAGTAATATAGCTGTATAATATAAGCCTGTTGCACACATATAACCTACACTTACTAAATAAAGTTTTAAACATATAGTTTACTAACTACTTTAAATACTATAAGCTAGAGTAGGTAAGAAGTGCTATAGCTAATCTAAAGCTTAATTAGAGTAAGATATACATATATAGCTATTACACTTACTTACTTAACAAAGAGCAAGCAGCTAGGCGTTAGAAGTAAAGCTTTAAAGTAACTTTATAAAGCTACATAAAATATTTTATAAGCTATAGAGCTTTAAATATCTATAAAATATAAGTCTTATTACTTAACTAGGTAATTACTATAAAAAATATAGCTTTTAATAAAACACACTTTTATAATAATAAAAGTAGTAAGCTAATTTTTTTAGAAAGAAGCTTTTAAAATTCTTAAAATTCTTAATAAGTAAAATAAAATTTATAATATAAAAAAAGCCTTTAAGCTTTTACTTTAAAAGTTAGATAAGTAGTAAAGTAATATACTAATTTAAAGGCCTTAAAAGTGTAAGCTTAAAAGTGTAAAAACTAAAAAGCTTATTAAAACTTAAGTTAGCTAGCTAGAAAATTAGCACTTAAAAGTAAAAGTAACTATATAAGTAATAAGCATAATAAGTAAGTTACTAAGAATTTATATAGTTTCTAATAAATATATAGTACTTATTACTCTAGAGCTAACTTCTAAGCTAGAGCTTATAGATAGCTCTATAACACGCCCTATACAGAGTAGGCACAAGCATACTAGTAATCTCTAAAAAGTGCACTTAACTAAAGAAGTAGATCTACTAGGCTTATTAAGTTAAATAGCTAACTTACTAGTTAAAAAATTAACTTTTACTTTTTATACTAAAACATTATCTTTTATAGCTTTAGTTAAAGTAAGTAAGGCACTTTTTAAGTGTGCATATAATAAAAAAGCTAGGGACTAGCTATATATATAAGCTAAAGAATATAAAGGCAAGATCCTAATAACCTAGGTAAGCCTAGTAGTGTAAGAAGTAGAGGTATATATATAACACTTTTAAAAAGAAGCAGTATACGCATTACTTTAGTTAATCTAGAGCACCTTTAAATAAACTTTTTTAAAGCATTTATTACTTATAATAATAAAGTGCTTAAAATGCTTTACATAGTGTTTTTTATAGCTACTTTTTTTAAGCAGCCTTAACTAAGAGCTTATAAGCTTTTAAAAGAACCTTTAAAATAAAAAAATTTATATAAACACTTATATAAAATTTTTTTTTTAAATTATAGCATAAAAAAATAGCTACCCTACCTAAAAAAAAGCACTTAGAAAAAGATTATATAAACTAAAGTAACATTTAAGCTACCTTTACTAAAGTAGGTCTTTATATATAAATTTAACTAAAATAAATATTTTACTAAATGCAAAGCTTATATATGTGTATATAGTAATCTCTAAAGTAAAGACTTACTCTAGTTAACTTATGCTACTACTCTTATAGCTAGATTTTTTAAATAGTAATTATAATAGTAGCTTAATTTAACTTAAAAATTAGGCAATATAATGTTATAAGCACATTTTTAAACATATACTATAAAAGTAAGCTAGAAGTAACATATAAGCTTTTAAAAGGCTTTATAAAGCTTAGCATATGTGTTAAGCTTTTAAAAGGCTTTATAAAGCTTAGCATATGTGTTAAGCTTTTCTAAGCCTTATATAGACTATGTAACTTGCTAATCTTATAGTACTAAAAGCTTTTATAAGCTTTTTAGAAGCTTAAGCTTATTTTATTTAAAAAAAACTATGCTTATTTTTTAACTATAATTACTATATGTCACGGTATCCTCCTCGGATCCCAGACATAACTGTATTAGACGCGTACTAGAGTATTATTAGTGCACGTCTAACACAAACACAACATAACATAGACATAAACTTAAGCATAAACTGCCTTAACACTAACTAAACCTAGAATAGACTTAATTTATACCTAAAGCGCTTAGACTTCTAAGCTAAGTATTTAATTACTAATTTCTTTTTAAACCTTCTTGTTCCTTACATAATGTCTTATACCTACTATAATACTTTATGTAGTAATTAAACTAGACTTTTATAAAGCTTTATAACCTTACTTATGCATAATTATAACATTACATTATGTTAAAACTTTAGCTAAGAATAGCCTCTAAATCTAATCTAATAAGCTTAGTACTTATATAACTCTAAGCTATTAAAGTAAGCTAAAAAGCCTTTTAAAAAGTGCTTACTTTATAAAAAAGCTGCTATATTATAAGCTTTAAAGCTTTTTAAAAGGACTTTAAAAAATAGCTTTATGTTATTAAGTAGTCTATTTCTACCTTAACTTTTATTATAGTAGTAGGAACTAAGAACTTACTAGCCTTAAAGCTTACTTAGAAGTCTAGAGATAGCTTAACTTTTTTCTGCCTAATGCTGCCTACAACCTGTAACTTTTTTAACTTAGTAATAAAATCTAACTAACTCCCTAATCCTTTACTGTTTAATAAAAAACAGAAAGACTTACTTTCTTTCCTACATAAGCTCTAATATAAACTTAAAAGAAACATAGACTAATTCCTCTTTAAACACTTTTAGTTACTATATGCCTACTTTTAACTTAACTATAATATAACAGCCTTAATTAACTTACTAATAAATAAGAATATTATTAACCTAGATTAATTTATAGTGTTCTTATAAGTAACTTATAAAGACTTAAATAAAAAGTTAACAGCTCTAAGTTACTTAAACACTTTATAATAATAAAAAAAAAGCTTTACTTTACACTTTACTAAGTTCTACTAACTTATATTTAATATAGGCTTAAATAAGATAGGTCTAATTACAGCCTTATATAACTCCCTCTTAACTAAACTGTAACGCACTATAGTAGAAGAACCTCTTCTAAATAACTTTAATGCGTATGTAAACCTAATTGCTACTTATAATAATAACATAAGGTTCCTTTTTATATAAGCTCTAATACGCCTCTAAACTAGCGCAGTTATAAATAAGAACTTTAACATAATAAAAATTAATTTAAATTATGCTCTAGTTAGTTTTAGAAAGTGTAAAGATTATAGAAAAAAAAGTTAATGCTTTAAGTGTAGTAAGTATAGTTATATTTTTTAAAACTACTTTATTCTCTTTTTTTAAGTCTACATAAGTAGCGCTACTAGCACTTATTAAAGATTTTTACTATTTTATTTTTATTTTTATAAGGGCTTTAACTTATATTTAAGCTTTAATTCTCTTTGCTACTCTTAACATAGCTGCAGCTATAGCAGTAGAAGCCTGCAAAAAGGCTTGTTTTAGGGCTAAGTTGCCCTTTAGGACTAATTTAACACTAGATCTTTGCTAACTTATAGGCTAAGTCCCCTACTAATAACTAAAAGTACTAAGTTAATATTTTTATATGTTTATAATAAAAAACTATATTAGCTTTAATATAAGCTTTTATTAACTTAGAAGTAAATAGCATAAGTTACATTAATAAAGAACTAGCGCATAAACTAAATCTTTAATTAACACTACTTACTTAAATAATTTACCTAACTAGATTTAATAAAAAATAACTTAAAAAAGGTTTTATCTTTTATACTATAACTATTATAATTACTTACTAACACTATAAGGAGTAGATTAAGCTTTATGTAATAAACATAAGACATTATAACCTAATTCTAAAATAACTATAGCTGTATTAGCATAAAGTTGCCTTTAATTACTAAAAGTAAGTCCTAAACTTTAACTCTTTCTAATGCTAAGATATATGCTTATGCTTACACTTAAATAACACTTAAGTAGCACTTAATATAAAAAGTCTCTAGACTTACTTTCTAATAACTTAAAAAAAACTACTTAAGTAAGGCTAATAAGCTAGGCCTTTTACTAAAATAAGCTATGTAAAATAATTTAATAACTACTTAAACTTAAAGAAAAGAAAGCTTTTAAAGAATCTTTACTTACTTAATTTAGACATAAACTAGGACTTAAACAGTAAATAGACATCTGCTATATAAGACCTACTCTATTTATAACTCTAGCTTAATAACTAGATTATAAAATCTACATAGTTATAATTTCTAATATAAACTAAGCTCTAGCTCTTTAAAAACGCACTAACCTAAGAATAATAGTCCTTTAAGACTATTATAACCTGTTACATGTCTTTTTTTAAGACAAGTTTAATAAGCTTTTAATATAACATCTATATAATTACTAAATAACTTTTAAGCCTAGTAAATAACCTAGTTATAGGCTACTATATAAGATATTACTAAATAAATTAAAAGTGCTTTAAAAATACCTTAATAAAAACTTAGAGAAAAAGTTTATTTAAGCTAGCTTCTTACTAGTAGTATTACTTATACTATTTATAAAGAAACCTAAGAGTAGGCTTTAATTTTATGTTAACTACTAAAGACTAAATGCTGTTACTATTAAAAACTAATACTTAATTCCCTTTTTATAAAAAACTTTAAGCTAACTAAGTAAAGTAAAGTATTTTATAAAGTTAGATATTATTACTGCCTTTAATAAGCTAAAAATAGTAAAGAGTAATAAGTAGCTAATAGTGTTTTAGACTTAATATAGACTATTTAAGTACCTAGTAATGCTCTTTAGCTTAGCTAACACGCCTAGTACTTTTTAACATTTTATAAATAACTTACTTTAACTCTACCTAGATATGTTCTACACTATGTATATTAACAACATTTTAATCTACAGTAATAGCCTTTTAGAGCATAAATAGCATGTACGCCTAGTGCTAAAAGCTATAGAAGAAGTAGGTCTGTAACTTAATGTAGACAAATGTAAGTTCTACTAATTAAAGGTTATATATTTAGGATATGTAATTTTTATAGATAGCATTTAAATAGACTCTATTAAGGTTTAGACTATACTAGATTAGTAATACTTAAAAAACATAAAAAATATTTAAGCTTTTATAAAATTTACTAACTTTTACTAATAATTTATTAATAACTTTTTATAGTAAGTAAGCTTTATAATTACACTTACTAAAAAAAAGATTTAATTTAACTTTAACTTAAATTACTAATATTTTTTTAACTAGCTAAAGAAAGCCTTTACTAAAGCTTTAATACTCTACTACTTTAACTTTAAACTACTAATACTTATAGAAGCTAATACCTTAGACTATGTAGTAGTAAGAGTTCTCTTCTAAACTAAGCTAGATAGGACTATTAGGCCTATTGCATATTTCTTAAAAAGAATAAGTTTTGCAGAAAGTAATTATAAGATCTATAATAAAAAATTACTTGCTATAGTACACTACTTTAAATAATAGTAACCTAAACTAGAAGGTGCAGCGCATCTAATACAGGTCCTATTTAACTATAAAAACTTATAGTACTTTGTAACTATAAAATAACTTAGCTACTAATAAGCTTATTAGTCTAAATACCTATTCTATTTTAATTTTAAGATTACTTATTATTCTAGTTAAAACAAAAAAAAACTAAATGCTTTTATAAAGTAATCTTAAAACATTCCTGCTTAAAAAAAAGTGTAAAAGGCTTAACACTAAACTCTACTTTAACTTAAGCTATTTTTAGACCTTAACTTAAATAAAATAAATTAGATAATTAATTAAATTATTACTAATAAGTATTTAAATAATAAATTTATCTAAAAAACCTTAGACCTACTTTAAAACAGCGCTAGTTAGTTAAAAAAGGTAACACTAGCTAACTATAAAAACTAAAATAGTAAGCTATATTACTATAACTAACTTATAATCTTTAATTTTAATAAACTAAGAATTAAACTACTCTAAATTATACATAACTTACTTATTAGAGGACACCTAGGCAGAGGAAAGACTCTTAACCTACTACAGAGAGAGTACTACTAGCCCTGCATGTTCTATACTGTACACTAATACATATTATGTTGCTATACTTGCTATAAAGTAAAGGCCTCTTAAAAAAGGTATAATAGCCTACTTAAACTACTTCTAATCTCTAAATAAGCTTAAAAAGACATATTAATTAATTTTATTATAGACCTACCTCTATCTAAAGGGTATATAAATATTATAGTAGTTGTTAATTACTTAACTAAGTATTAACACTTAATACTATGTTTCTCTATAACTGCCCCTAATATAGCCTAGTTATTTTACTAATATGTATAAGTTTACTATAGCCTACCTAACATAATTATATTAGACAGAGGTACGCAGTTTGTCTTAGCCTTTTAGAATAAACTTTATAAACAGCTCTAAATTATTCTCTATCTATCTACAGCTTTTTACCTAGAGACTAATAGCTAGACTAAGAACATAAACACTATAATAAAATAAGTCTTATAAGTGTACATAAACTACTAGTAGAATAACTAGGTAAAATAGTTAGCTATAGCATAGTTTAAAGCTAATAACATAACATTTAAATTAACATAAGTATTCTTATTTTTAGTAAACTACAAATACTACCTTTAAATAAGATTTAAACTACTTTTAAATACCCTCTAACTAACTTATTAATTTATATAAGTAATAAATATAAATAGACTTATTAATAAAATTTAAAATATATTTAAATATGTTTATAAAAAGCTTATATAGGCTTAAGCTTTTTAATAAAAGTACATAAACTAATTTTAAACCTCTACCCCTATGTATGCAGCTAGCAAGAAGGTCTAGCTAGACGCTAGAAATATTTAAATAAACTAATAATTAAAGAAACTTAATTAAAAGAACCTTAGCCCCTTTATAGTAGCCTATATAGTCTTATTACACACTTACTAATTAATCCTACCTAACAGCATAAAGATACACCCTGTGTTCTATGTATTATTGCTGCGCTAAGCAGCCTCTAAATCTAACTATCTACCTAAATAGCTAAACCTGCCACCTAAACTTATTATTATAAATAATAAACTAAAATATGTTGTAAAAGACATTAAATAGATCTAGTTTAACAAGAAAAAATGTATTTATAAATACTTTATAAAATAAACTAGATACAACAAACTGTTGTAGGAACCTATAGAAGCCCTGTAAAAGAACTCTATAGTAACTTAATTTTATGCTTAATACTTATCTAAACTAAACCTGTACTCTAATAAAGACAACTTAATGCTAGAACTACTAATGTAAAGGATTTCTTTTTTAATAAGAGGGGGGGTACTGTTATAGTATCCTCCCTAGATTCTAGACATAACTGTATTAGACGTGTACTAGAGTATTATTAGTGCACGTCTAACATAAATATAACATAACATAGACATAAACTTAAGCATAAACTGCCTTAACACTAACTAAACTTAAAACAGGCTTAATTTATACTTAAAGCGCTTAGACTTCTAAGCTAAGTATTTAATTACTAATTTTCTTCTAAACCTTCCTATTCCTTACACAACGTCTTGTACCTACTATAATACCTTACGTAGTAATTAAACTAGACCTCTGTAAAGCTCTATAACCTTACTTGTGCACAATTGTAACACTACATTTTACTTTTTTTTTATATAGATAATATACTTTATATCTCTTACTATAATAATAAGTTAGAAGCTTACTAATTAATTAGTGTATTTAAAAAAATATATAAGCTAGAAAATTAAAAGCTATATAATTAGTTTTTAAAAATAAAAATAATAAAAAATAAAAAAGCTAAAATAATCTAGCTAGTATATAACATATATATTAAAAAAGTAGTAAAGAAGTTTAACTTTATAAAAAGCGCGCTTTTTCTAAAGACTTTTTTACTATTAAAAAAGCTTATAAGTAACTAGAGATTAGTAATAAAGTATAAAATTAAGAAATACTAAGAGTGTGTAGGATTAACACTTTACACTATAATTATAGTGCGCTCTTACATAGCGTTTGCAGCATCTTAGCTCTTCTACTACCTAATAAACCTAGGAAAGCAGCACTTCTAGGCAGTAAACTAAGTAATTATGTACCTATACTGCACAAGGCATATAGGTAATAGTATAGAGCACTAGAAGGTGTGTAACTTATTATATATAAAGACACATCTTTTACTAATTACATAAAGACTAGATAATTATTTTATAAATATATTATTTTACTTTTTAAAAAACTAATTTTATAAAAAGTAACTTTTTAGCTAATAGTAACTATATTTATAATAAAAGCTAAGCTGCTTACTTTAGTGCACATTATAAAGAAATTACTAGCTTTAAAACACTTTCTTAAAGAGCTTACTCTAGAGCTAGGCACACTATAGTAAATCTACTGTAATAACTAGCAGATAATTTAGTTAGTAGTAGAAAAGAACACCTAGATAACTACCTACTTACACTACATTAATATCTAGAACATATAGCTGCGCTAGAAGCACATAAAAGGATCTTTTAAAGTGCACTATATTAAAATAAGCAACATGCTAGCAGATAGACTTATAAAGCACTTACTAAAATAGTAATTTAAGCACTTTAAGTAGCTTCTTAACTTTAAAAACACATAAATAAGCTTTTAAACAAAAGTGTTAATTATTAATAGTAAAGATATTTTTATACTACCTAAAAATAAAAGTTTTATCTACTAGTAAAGATATTCCCCTATGCTATAAAGTTTAAGTAGGGATTTAGTACATAAAATGCGCAAAAATATAAAACACTTAAACTATAAAAAGATTAACAAGCTTACTTAAGAGCTCCTTAGCGCGCTAGCAACACGCTAGGAGCCTAGGGGAAACGTTACCCTACTTCTTCTCCCCCTTCTCCTCCTCTATCTCCTCCACCTTCTCTTTCTTCTTCTCTTCCTTTTTCTCCTCCTCTTTCTTCTTCTTCTTTTTTTTTCTCCTCTTTTTTTTTCTGCTACATTTTTTTTAAGCAGAGCTTAAAAAACTAGCTAAAGCTAAAACACAGCCTATAGCTTATTAGTCTAATCTAAGGTATAACACACAATCTCTGCAAAGAAGCTTACCTGCTTATCCTTTATAATAAGAGCTGTAATAAAGCGCTGCGCATAGACAACAGTAATAAGAGGACTATAAATATAAAAGTTAAAACTAGATTACTCTACACACTGCTACAAGGCTTATAGAGGCAGGCAGCTGTGCCTAGAGGAACAGCGCTAACAGTGTAAACTGCTAGAGGCAGAATTATAGCACTCTCTACTAGAGCGCCCTGCAAGCGCACTCTTTATGTAGCCTAGACAGGACTGCGCGCGGAGCGCACTAGGGGGAGGCTGGTGGGGGGTAGTAGGCGCGGGCTTGCGGGCAGCACAGCCCTGTAGGGCACGCGCGCGAGCGGCTCTTTAGCTTTATTAAGCTACAGATGCATGTTAGCAGAGATTGCAGACAGGTTTAAAGTTATTTTTAAAGCTCTTAAAAGCATTAACTTACACACAGCATGTTAGTTAGACTTATAAAAAAGAAGCTTAAAAAGTAAAAGAATTTATTTACCTCTGTTGCAGCAATCACAGCACGCATGTGACCTGCGCTGCCTAGGGAAACAAGTATTACGCTGCCTAAAGAAATAAGCATTGCGCTGCCTAGGGTAATAAGCATAAACACAGGGTAAACGCGCAGCGCTGCTCTAACAAGCTAAGTTAACGCTTAACGCAAGTGAGCTGCGCAGCAGCTCACCTAGAGGGTGTGTCGCGTATACTAAGAGCCTTGGCTAGGGCTTAGAGCCTGGGACTGGGGCTTAGAGCCTAGGACGCAGCTTAGGATCTGGAGATATTATGTTCTAAAGCTTAGTGTATATAAGGAGAGCCTTTAGCTCTCTTAGATAGCAGAGTTACTTTATCTAATCTTCTAAACAGCTACTGCTAGGCTATTTTATCCTCCACACTTAATTTATACATAGCTAACTTAATTATAAAACTCTGCGCATTAAGCGCAACAGACATATAAACTCTTAAAATTTTTTAAAATAACTTTATAAAGTAAAAGCTTATACACTTTAAAATTTTTAGCTAACTATTTTTATAAAAACTAATTACTACCTTGTAAAATAAAAGCATTAGTTTTAAGAAAAATAAAACAGAAGCTGTGATACTATATAGACTTATAAAAAAAACACTTTTACTATTTTATTAGACTACTATACTAAACTATTACTACTAGCGCTAGTTTTAACGCTATAGAGAATGTCTTTATATAAATTACCTGTAGACCTAATACTTTCTCTGTAATTAGTATAACTACTTTGTAATAGCTTACTGTATAAGAGCATAACTAGGCAGCTACATATTCCTATAGCCACAGCTCTGCATAAGATTCTCTAAAGCTTGTACCTACTGTATATAATTTAATTACTGTATAATCTATACTAATTTCTACTTATCTAAGATATTACAGCAGAGAAACTTGCGTCTAAGAAGGTTGTATAATTTTAAAAGGCATAAAAAAAGAACAACTATATAGAGTAACTATATAATATTTTAGCTAATAAGGCTATAGTATTTATTAAGCTCTACTAACACCTTATTATATATAAGGCCTTATACACAAGCATCTTCTTTAATATCTTTAAAGGCTGCGCACACATGTTCTACCTTTATAATATTAGTCTTAAAAAGATGTAGAAGGTTCTATACAAACAGCTTAGTAATTACTTTAATACTAATGTAAATTATAACTAGTATTAGACAGATTAGACAATAATAAGCTTTATATAAATTAAGTAAAAGAACTTTATAAAAACTTTATATAAAGCTTTTAAAGCTATAATTAATAAGCTTACTTTTATGTAAAAAGCTTTTGTTTATAATTTTAAAGCAAGACACTACTTTACACTGCTATTATATAAGCATGCTAAGGACAACCTAAACTTAAATAAGTAATGTTTTTAATTAAGCTTATATATAAAGCACTATATAGTAACCTCTATTTAGCACTTAAGGTTAACGTACCTAACGGGTTGGCCGGCCACACAGGTTGGCCGGCCACTTTTGCTAAGCCCCCACTAAAACCACCCTATTCTCTCGCAAAACAGCCCACTTTAGCCCTGTATAAAGTAATACAACATAAGATATTATTTAGAGTCTACTTCTACTACTTACTTACATGTACGCAAGTTATGCATAGTCTAATTGCACTGCCTACATTGCCTTTAACTTAGCTTACCTTCTTTAGCGCGCACCTGCGTCTTTAGCTTCTTTCTATTACTACGCGCTCTAAACTCCTTTAGAGCAGTTAGACAAGCCCTATTCTTAACTATTAAGGTCTCTTCTGCTTAAATCTACTTCCTTTTATGCAATTTATGTTGCGTAGTAGCCTTATTTACTACTTAAAGCTTTGTAATCTTATAGCCTACCTTATTATGTTAATGCCTTAGATAACTATTGTCTACTTTTTATTACTTTACTATATTACCTTTAGCTGTTCTTATCTCTCTAAAGCTGTAACAACTGCTCTAGTTAATATCTAGCCTATTATAAAGCCTAACTTGTTAAAGTTATACCTGTCTTTATTCTAGATACTGTACTTAGCTTTTATGTTAGCTACTAGGCAAAACTAGCTTTAGATAACCTTTAGATTCTTATAAAGCGCTTTTTTATAATTATACTTATAATTAAACTTTATTATAAACTTAGGGCAGTGCTTAACTTACATACTAGTCTAGTTTAAGCTAACCTGGCCTAGATTGCGCTCTGCAGGCAAGGAATTAGCTATATTAGCTACAGCTGTAAGCCTAAGAAGAAATCTGCGCGTAATAAGCTTAAGTATGTACTTAACAACTACCTTTTTTTTAAGCTTAGTTAGATTTCTTAATTTAGGCTAGCATTCTGCTTGTAAAGGCTGTCTAGCGCGTTAATTGCTTAGTGTTGTGTGAGAGACATTATAGATAGCTGCAGCGTGTTGTAAGGAGAGTTTTAAGTCTTATTTAAGAGCCTAAAGAGCAAGCTATATCTAACATTCTTTAGAAGATTTAATCTAGTGTTGTTGTTAAGGCATTATGTAGATAGGTAGAGTTTAGTAGGGGCTTAGCAAAAGTGGCCGGCTAACCCGTTAGGTACGTTATAATTAATTAGTAGAATAATACATTTTTAAATAAACTAGAAGACATGTACTACACTAATAAAAGATATAACTTCTTTTATATAATTAGCTTTTAACAACATAGAAAAAGTCTAAAAAGATTTAAATTACACTTTTTTATATAATTAAAGCAATGCTTTATCTATTATAAGAAAAAATATTAGTTAATAAATTATTCTTATATAAATTAATCCTATGTAAAATGCTAGTATATCTCTTTATATAAAGAATTTTATAATATAACCTTAACATGTAAGAAAGTAAGCGTGTACATTTAAGAATTTAAAAGTAAACTAAAGTAGAAAAAAGAAAAGTTATATAATAACAACTTAAATAAAAAGAAAAGTAAAAAGATTATTAACTATCTTACTACTACTACATTTCTCTACTATGTAATAGCAGAGGACATATACAGCATAGAACTTAAAAGATACATAGAATAGTTTATTCTTAAGGATTAATACTATACAGTATGCTAAGGTAAACTATAAGATACTAGCACTGTAAGGATTTCTACTATTAGTGTCTGAATAGCAGTATTTAGATACGCGGTTAGGCGTCACGTGACATAGTCTTGTGTCACAGTTGTACGCACAGACTTAGAAAAAGAAGAATCAACACCAGTTACCTGCAACCCCCCCCCCGCGCAATGTGTACACTATGCAAACCTCTTTGCTTTGCATAGCTAGCATAGAGTCTATTTAACACTAATTAGTAGTTTAAATGCTATAAGACAGGAAGCTCTTCTTGTACCTTTCTATTTAGAGAATTGCGTACAAGAGGAATCCTTTCTCTTACTAATTTAACTATAAATTAGTAAGAGTAAAGACAAAGTCTAATTTACATGTAAGTAGCTGTAAATCTCTATTTAGTTACCTAACAAAGAGTAGGAAACCTGTCTGTATAATACTATTAAGAGGTATTATATTAATAGTAGTGCTTGTTTAACACTAGAAGGTCTGTTTTATCTTTTTACATAAGGCTGTTTAGAGGTAATGTACAACAAGAAGTAAGACAGCGCGCAACAACACATAATTAACTACTATAAAGTAATAAGCAGCACTAGCTTTACCTATAACTAGCTAACATAATGTATTAATGTACAACTAATACATACCTTTTATAGGCATCTTAGTAAAGACTCTAGCAGAGTAGACAAATATTAAAAATTAAGTAAATAAAATTAAACTATTAGATAACACACTTAAGAAGAAGCTTAATTTATATGCAGCTAACTTAATTATAGAACTCTGCGCGTTAAGCATAATAAATGTATATACACTTGAGAACTTTTAAAACAACTTTATAAAGTAGAAGCTTATACACTTTAAAGATCTTAGCTAACTATTTCTATAAAAACTAATTACTACCTTATAGAATAAAAGCATTAGTTTTAAAAAGAATAAAATAGAAGCTATTATGCTATACAGACTTATAAAAAAAACATGCTTTTACTATCGTATTAAACTATTATACTAAACTATTACTACTAGCGTTAGTTCTAACGCTACAGAGGATGACTTTGTATAAATTACCTATAGACTTAATACCTTTTTTGTAATTAGTATAACTACTGTATAATAGCTTACTGTATAAGAGTATAACTAGGCAGCTACATATTCCTGTAGCCACAGTTCTGCATAAGATTCCCTAAAGCTTGTACCTACTGCATATAATTTAATTACTGTACAATCTATACTAACTTCTACTTATATAAGATATTACAGTAGAGAACCTTGCTCCTAAGAAGGTTGTATAATTTTAAAAGGCATAAAAGAAGAAGAATAACTATATAGAGCAACTGTATAATATTCTAGCTAATAAAGCTATAGTATTTATTAAGCTCTGCTAACACCTTGCTATTTATAAGGCCTTATATATAAGCATCTTCTCTAATATCCTTAAAGGCTGTGCACACATGTTCTACCTTTACAATATTAGCCCTAGAAAGACATAAAGGGTCTTGTATAAATAGCTTAGCAATTACTTTAATACTAACATAAATTATAACTAGTATTAGACAGATTAGATAATAACGTACTTTATAGGCGAGTTGCTTACACAGCTGAGTCGCTTACTTTTGCTAAGACCCCACCCTAACAAACTCTATTATAGCCTATAACAACCTGCTCTGGCACTATATAGTACAGTACAGCCTAGAATATTATTTAGATACTACTTCTGCTTCTTACTTACATGTTTGCGTGTTATGCCTAGTCTAATTGCACTATCTGCAGCAGCTTTAGGATAGCTTACTTACTTTAGCTTGCACCTGCTTCTTTGCCTTCTTCCTGTTACTACGCGCTTTAAACTCCTTTAGAGATGTTAAGCGTAGGCTTTTCTAAATTATTAAGGTCTTTTCTGCCTTAATTTACTTTTTTTTATGCAATTTATATTACATAGCAGCCTTATTAGCTGCTTAAAGCTTAGTAATTTTCTAGTACACTAACACTAGCTTATATATAATTATTACTGCCCTCTTTAAAACTTTTTTAAATACTTTAACTATAAAAGTTAGTAAACTATTTATATGCTTTTAAATTTTTATTTTTATAAGTATTAATTATAACTTAAGTTTTAAAGTATTACTTAGAGTTTACAACTACTAGGGCTTGTTATATATAAGTAGTAGTAGTAATAGAGTGCGCAACTTTATATTAAAGCCTATTATAACTTATTATAGGTTAAAAAGAACTAATTTAGCGCCTTAAAACTTTTTTTAGATATTACTAAAAGTAATTATAGCATTATAGGCTACTTTAAAGCATAGTAAAAACTTTATTTTTATAATATAAGTAATCTAGTTACACATAAGGTTTTTAGCTTAGCACTTATACACCTTTTTTAAAGAAGTAAAACAACCTACATTAAGTAGCTATAAAAGGTGTAATAAGTAAAAAAGCATGTAAATAGTAATAATCTTGTTATTTTTATAGTATTACTAGAAATAAAGTAAGTTATAGCTTTTATAGCTGTTAATAACTAGCAAACAGTAGCTACTAACAGTACACTTTTTTATATACACATTAAAGTGCTTTAACTAGTCTAAACTAAGCTAATTAGTAGTCTAGCTGCGCTTAGAGATTATAATAACTTAATTTTAAAGTAGATTTATTTATACTAGTTTAAAAAGTAGTTGCTACCCTAGAAAATAATAAAAAGTAGAATAGCCTACCCTTTAGCATTAATGCCCTAGATAGCTGTTGTCTACTCCTAGTTACCTAGCTAGACTGCTTTTAGCTGTTCTTATCTCTCTAAACTTATAATAACTGCTCTAGTAGATATCTAGCTTATTATAAACTTTATTTTATTAAAGTTGTATATGTTATTATTCTAGATGCTATACTTAGCTTTAATATTCTTTATAAAGTTAAACTAGCCTTAAATTACTATAGGATTTTTATAAAAAGCTTTTTTATAGTTATACTTACACTTAAACTTTACTTTAAGCTTTAAGTAACACTTAATAAATATATTAAGCTAGTTTCTGCTAACATAGCCTATATTATGCTTAGCGTGTAAAGAATTAGCTATATTAGCTACAGCTACTAGCTAGAGGGGAAATCCTTGCGCATCTAGCTTAAGTATGTGCTAAATAATTACCTACTCTTTATTATTATCTAGCTTTTATAAGTTAGCTGTATAATTAGCTTAAAAAAGTTGTCTAGCGCGTTAGTTGCTTATTATCTTTTAAAAAACTCTATAAATAGCTGCAGCGTGTTAGTTAAAAAGTGTTACGTTTTATTTAAAAGCTTAAAGCATAAGCTATATTTAACATTCTTTTAACATATTTAAGTAGTGTTATTAGAAATACATTAGTATAGAAAGAGTAGTGTAGTAGGGTCTTAGCAAAAGTAAGTAACTTAGGTGTGTAAGCAACTTGCCTATAAAGTACATTAATAAGCTTTACATAAATTAAGTAGAAAAACTTTATAAAAACTTTATATAAAGCTTTTAAAGCTATAATTAATAAGCTTACTCTTGCGTAGAAAGCTCTTAGTCTATAATTTTAAAGTAAAATACTGCTTTACATTGCTATTATATAAGCATACTAAAGACAACCTAAACCTAAATAAGCAATGTTCTTAATTAAGCCTACATATAAGGTACTGTATAGTAACCTCTGTTTCGCACTTTAGGTTATAATTAATTAGCAGAATAACACATTTCTAAATAAACTAGAAGACATGTACTACACTAATAAAAAATATAACTTCTCTTATATAATTAGCTTCTAACAACATAAAAGAAGTCTAAAGGAATATAAAGAATTATTTAAATTACACTTCTTTACATAATTAAAGCAATGCTTTGTCTACTATAAAGAAAAATATTAGTTAACAAATTATTCTTATATAGATTAATTCTATATAAAACGCTAGTACATCTCTTTATATAAAGAATTCTATAATAAGACCCTAATGCATAAGAAATTAAGCGTGTACATTTAAAAATTTAAAGGTAAACTAAAGCAGAAGAAAAAGAAGTTGTATAATAATAACCTAAATAAAGAGAAAAGTAAGAAGATTGTTAACTACCTTACCTCTACTGCATTTCTCCACTGTGCAACAGCAGAGGACATATACAGCCTAGAACTTAAAGAATACGCAGAACAGTTTATTCTTAAGGATTAATATTATATAGTATACTAAGGTGAACTATAGAATACTAGCGCTGTAAAGATTTCTACTATAAAAAAGTTATAACTTAAAGCATACCTACAAGAATTCCTTTATATAAAAGTAGACTAGACACTAAACAAGAAAAGTATTAGCTTTAAAAGATAAAAATTAATAAAATTAATTAGTACTATATAAATTACTAATCTAGTTAGTAGTGTTACATATTACATACTAGATACACTAACACCCTTCTTACTGTCTTTTGCTAATGTAGACTAGATAAATGCGTACTTTAACAACATGCAAAATGTAATTATATAAAGTAATAAAATTAAAGTCCTAATTATATATAAATAAAGTTACCTATTTTTTAATATATAAAAAAAGAATTAATGTCTTTTTTTATAGAACATAAACTTTAACAACTGCATAGAAGGTTTAGCTATTTTTATACAGAACAGCTTTACACAATGCTTAAGAACGCTAGACACAACGCTAATCCCTTTATACTTAAAAAAATTAAGAAGCTCTGCTACATGTGTTAGCTGCATAACCTAGCACTATAAAGATTTAAGTTTATAATTAAAAATAATTTATACTTTAATTATAAAATAGTAATTAATATTATATAAATTAGTAACTAAGACATACTACATATAATTAACATAAATATATTATTCTAAGTAGCAACCTTCTTAAAATTAATGTCTGCACAAGATACCTAGAATGCGCTCTGCAAGTATTAGATTAACATATATTAGAGCCTACCTAATTACATTATACATAACCTTAGTACAAACTTTGCATTTAAAGATTTCTAGAATTACGTAAAGATTATAAAAGCAATGTGTTAACAAATGCTAGTAGAAGCCTATTAGGCTATAGGGAAGATTAAGTGTGCGCACGCACTACTGCAACGTGCATACAACATCCTCTATGCAGAATTAGATAATTATATAAATAATAAATTAGTGTTACAGATAGCTATTAAAGCCTTAAATAATATAGTAGGACTAAACAGTCTTATACCTACATTACTTATATTTAGAACATACCTAAGAATTAACATAGATTCTACACTATTCTCTAACATTACTACGCAAGCTAACGCTGTATAAAAGGTAATAAAAATGCTTTAAAGTAAGAGAGTAAAAGTTAATGTTAATTATATAATTAACACTTAGAATAGCCTAACATTATATAAAGTCCTAAATTTCTTACTTAGTTCTAAGGTAAAGACATAGCAAGAAAAAAAAAGATAGACAGGACTATACATAGTAAAGAGAATTAAAGCCCTAGATGTTATTATTAAGATAAAAAATAGTCTAGTAAGACTTTAATGCACATAAGTTATACTATATTATTATATAAAGAATAAGAATAAACCTGCACAAGAACTGCTAGATCTAGACAAACTAGCCCTAGTACAAAGGGATCCTTTATAAGTATAAAAGAAAGGTTATCTATGTAAGCAACTAACTTTAATTAATAAACTGCACAAAACAGCCCCTTAAGTAGTATTAGATTTATTATATAAACTAAAACTACAACTAGCTAAAAAAAGGCTGTAGAAAACTACATAAGAATTTTATATAAAACATAATGTTTTTAACTTAGAAAGAAAAGAATAACTACGCTTTAGTAATTAAGCTTTATGTAAACAGTGTAATTATAATACCTAGAAAACTATTTAAAGAATTAAACTATATAGAAATAAAAAGTCTAATTATAGGCAGTATGTTTAAGGTACTCTTATATAATTTATTAGTTTATAAGAGACAGATCTTTAACCTTTATCTTATATATAAAGTTAAAGAGAAATTAACATAGCTATATAAAAAATTAAGACTAGTATTTATAAAACATTTTAATAAGAAGAAGAAGAAGATTCTTACATAGTCTTTTATAATTTAGAAAATAAGTTAGAGGTTAATTATAGCTATTAGCCTATTACTAATAGCTTTATATAGTATGCACTATAAGCTATGTAATATTACTTAAGTGTATATATAGTTAATAGATAAACTTATAAAATACTACAACAGTTCATAAATAATCTGTAAAAGCAAAGCTTGCTTAGAGCAATAGTTAGCACATTAAGGTAGGCGTAAGGCCGGATGTCCTAGAGCGGGCTAGTATGGCCTCCTCTAACCTGTTTAGAGGTCACATGACCTGTACTTTGTATATAAGCATAAATCCTAACAAGTAAGGCTTAGTAGCAATTTGTCTCTCTTATAATACACTTCTATCTTTTTTTAAAAGCTTACTTTTATTGCTATCTATGCTACTTACTATTCTATCTTTAGAGTAAGTTATTTAGGTTAAAGAATAGTTTATAATAATTTTTATAAATTATTTTATCTTAAGTTGCTTAGAACTTATCTAATAAGTTTTTATATTAGCTTTAACTATAACTTAACTTTATCTTTTATAGTTACTTTTATTTTTTTTAAGTATTTAGTTGCACCTTTTTTTTTTAGCTAGCTTAGTAGTTTTCTAATATTTTTTATATAAGGCCTATAAGTGTTAATAGCATTCCTAGGTTCTAAGTCCCCACGCACTTCTATATGCCTCTAACTAGATTCCT
>NW_022985235.1:114982-116065 GCF_010093535.1 Lindgomyces ingoldianus | reverse complement strand
AATATAGCTAACTATAATTTAAATATATTTTATATAACATAGAATAAAGTAAACTACATATAAATTAATATAAAAGTGTACTTATATTAAGTATACATTTTTTTAAAAAAAAATATAAAAAATATAAAAACTAATAAAAAAATTATAACTAACTAACCTAGTATGTTTTAAAAAACAGATTTTACTTAGCTTTATATTATATAAACTTAAATATATTAAGTATAGTAAGGTTTACTAATAACTTACTTTATTTTTAGTAATACTATAAAAATAGTAAAATTATTACTATTTATATACTTTTTTACTTATTATACTTTTTATAGTAATTTAATATAGGTTATTTTACGTTTTTAAAAAAGTATATAGGCGCTAAGCTAAAAACTTTATATATAACTAAATTACTTATTATAAAATAAGCTTATAAGTAAAGTAATACTTATAAGTAAATAATAGCTAGCTAGCTAATTTTTAGCTTTAATTAAGTTAGTAAAAATTTTTTTTAAAAACTAAAGGTTTATATAAATTTAAGATTAGTTATTGTCTAAATAGAAGTATTTAGATATAATGTTAGGTGTTATGTAGTATAGTCTTGTGTCACAGTTGTGTAACAATCCTTATAAATCATTCTATCTTAGATGGCCTAGAAGGCCCCTGTATCAGCCCTGACCCCAACCTGGCCCTAACCTCTGCTGTACCCCTATTCCTTCATGTATTTAGTCGCACCTCGCCCCTGTAGCTAGCTTAGTAGTTTTCTGATATCCTTTCGTACAAGGCCTATAGGTGTCAATAGCATTCCCAGGTTCAGAGTCCCCACGCACTCCTATATGCCTCTAAGTGGATTCCTACTGCATTCAGACCTATTGTCTTGCCTGCGCTGTTACAAGTTGTACATATAAACAGATAAATATTCCTTTCCTTTGCATAGACTTAGAAGAAGAACAATTAACACTAGTTACCTACTACCCCCCCCCCAGGCAATGTGTACACTGTGCAGCCCTCTTTGCCTTGCACGTACTTGCTAATTATAAATGCTAGCTAGTATAAAGCCTATTTAATAGTTATCTAGAAATTAGTAAGGCGCTG